>NW_024883228.1:0-117010 GCF_019059575.1 Amphibalanus amphitrite
AATATTTGCTTTCGTTTCACCTAGAGCAGTTTACACAGTGTGTGCCCGTTAGTGCACCATGCCATAGCATTCCCTAATCATTTCTGAGCCGCACTGTGAAAGAATGAAGGCGCTAGCACAGGGCTGACCGGCGCTACTAAAGTTTTCGTCCGTTGCGGTCGGGTGCCGCGGCGCGGTGGGCAGCCCGGGCGGCGCTCTTCACAAGATCTCGCGAGTGAGCATATTACTTTTGACTTAAGGTCAATATTTGACCTACTTATAGCAGTTTAAAGTTAAACGTCTGTCGAAATTGCGATCCGCGGTGAAAGCAATCCGCCCCGACCGCGACACCCGACCGCGCCGGACAAAAACTTCAATAGCGCCGTACTGCCCTGTGCTAGCGCCTTAATTTTTTCACGGTGTGACTCAGAAATGGTTAGGGAATGATATGGTATGATGCATTAACGGGCACACACTGTGTAAACTGCTGTAGGTGAAACGAAAGCAAATATTTGTTAGTAAAAAACTGCGATTGCAACATGATGACAAATGATTAGATCACCGTCAAATCAAAAAAGATGCGGCTTTTTGTGACCCCGCATGAGAAGCAGCAGGCTTCAGGGATCATTGCCATGTATAATTTTTGTCATTTGTATGAAATGAACGCACGCTAGCGGCGTTTGAAGTTGACAGTATCTGACAGTCATTTTACGACATAGAAAATGTCACGACGTCTGTCAAGACAGCCTCAGATTCAGATTCACTTTCAGAATCACATTCGGATCCCCTTAGATTTTCATAAAACTGGTCCATGGGTACAGTTTTGGACGCTGATTCCAACGGTGAAGTCTGTTTTTCGCCACATATTATACTTTGGCCCCTAGAGGCATTCAAACTTTTTTTGGGCGAAGGGGGACCCCCTTAGATTTTCATAAAAACTGGTCCATGGGTACAGTTTTGGACGGTGATTCCAATGGTGAAGTCTGTTTTTCGCCACATATTATACTTTGGCCCCTAGAGGCATTCAAAGTTTTTTTGGGGCGAAGGGGGACCCCCTTAGATTTTCATAAAAAACTGGTCCATTGGTACAGTTTTGGACGCTGATTCCAACGGTGAAGTCTGTTTTTCGCCACATATTATACTTTGGCCCCTAGAGGCATTCAAAGTTTTTTGGGGCGAAGGGGGACCCCCTTAGATTTTCATAAAAACTGGTCCATGTGTACAGTTTTGGACGCTGATTCCAATGGTGAAGTCTGTTTTTCGCCACATATTATACTTTGGCCCCTAGAGGCATTCAAAGTTTTTTTGGGGCGAAGGGGGACCCCCTTAGATTTTCATTAAAACTGGTCCATGTGTACAGTTTTGGACGCTGATTCCAACGGTGAAGTCTGTTTTTCGCCACATATTATACTTTGGTCCCTAGAGGCATTCAGATTCACTTTCAGAATCACATTCGGACCCCCTTAGATTTTCATAAAAACTGGTCCATGGGTACAGTTTTGGACGCTGATTCCAATGGTGAAGTCTGTTTTTCGCCACATATTATACTTTGGCCCCTAGAGGCATTCAAAGTTTTTTGGGGCGAAGGGGGACCCCCTTAGATTTTCATAAAAACTGGTCCATGTGTACAGTTTTGGACGCTGATTCCAATGGTGAAGTCTGTTTTTCGCCACATATTATACTTTGGCCCCTAGAGGCATTCAAAGTTTTTTTTTGGGCGAAGGGGGACCCCCTTAGATTTTCATAAAAACTGGTCCATGTGTACAGTTTTGGACGCTGATTCCAATGGTGAAGTCTGTTTTTCGCCACATATTATACTTTGGCCCCTAGAGGCATTCAAAGTTTTTTTTGGGGGCGAAGGGGGACCCCTTAGATTTTCATAAAAACTGGTCCATGTGTACAGTTTTGGACGCTGATTCCAGTGGTGAAGTCTGTTTTTCGCCACATATTATACTTTGGCCCCTAGAGGCATTCAAAGTTTTTTGGGGCGAAGGGGGACCCCCTTAGATTTTCATAAAAACTAGTCCATGGGTACAGTTTTGGACGCTGATTCCAACGGTGAAGTCTGTTTTTCGCCACATATTATACTTTGGCCCCTAGAGGCATTCAAAGTTTTTTGGGAAGGGGGACCCCCTTAGATTTTCATAAAAACTGGTCCATGTGTACAGTTTTGGACGCTGATTCCAATGGTGAAGTCTGTTTTTCGCCACATATTATACTTTGGCCCCTAGAGGCATTCAAAATTTTTTGGGGCGAAGGGGGACCCCTTAGATTTTCATAAAAACTGGTCCATGGTTACAATTTTGGACGGTGATTCCAATGGTGAAGTCTGTTTTTCGCCACATATTATACTTTGGCCCCTAGAGGCATTCAATTTTTTGAATGTCGTCACAATTATACAATTATACAGTCGCCACATATTATACTTTGGCCCCTAGAGGCATTCAAAGTTTTTTTTGGGGGGCGAAGGGGGACCCCCTTATATTTTCATTAAAACTGGTCCATGTGTACAGTTTTGGACGCTGATTCCAACGGTGAAGTCTGTTTTTCGCCACATATATACTTTGGCCCATAGAGGCATTCAGATTCACTTTCAGAATCACATTCGGACCCCCTTAGATTTTCATAAAAACTGGTCCATGGGTACAGTTTTGGACGCTGATTCCAATGGTGAAGTCTGTTTTTCGCCACATATTATACTTTGGCCCCTAGAGGCATTCAAAGTTTTTTTTT
Organism: Amphibalanus amphitrite; assembly: GCF_019059575.1. Lineage (NCBI taxonomy): Eukaryota > Metazoa > Arthropoda > Thecostraca > Balanomorpha > Balanidae > Amphibalanus > Amphibalanus amphitrite. The sequence goes on from NW_024883228.1 coordinate 2,713, forward strand.
GGGGCGAAGGGGTACCCCCTTAGATTTTCATAAAAACTGGTCCATTGGTACAGTTTTGGACGCTCATTCCAACGGTGAAGTCTGTTTTTCGCCACATATTATACTTTGGCCCCTAGAGGCATTCAAAGTTTTTTTGGGGGCGAAGGGGGACCCCCTTAGATTTTCATAAAAACTGGTCCATGGTTACAGTTTTGGACGCTGATTCCAATGGTGAAGTCTGTTTTTCGCCACATATTTTACTTTGGCCCAGTTTTTATGAAAATCTAAGGGGGTCCCCCTTCGCCCCCAAAAAAAACTTTGAATGCCTCTAGGGGCCAAAGTATTATGTGGCGAAAAACAGATTTCACCATTGGAATCAGCGTCCAAAACTGTACACATGGACCAGTTTTTATGAAAATCTAAGGGGGTCCCCCTTCGCCCCAAAAAAACTTTGAATGCCTCTACGGGCCAAAGTATAATATGTGGCGAAAAACAGACTTCTTCATTGGAATCAGCGTCCAAAACTGTACACATGGACCAGTTTTTATGAAAATCTAAGGGGGTCCCCCTTCCCCCAAAAAACTTTGAATGCCTCTAGGGGCTAAAGTAAAATATGTGGCGAAAAACAGACTTCACCGTTGGAATCAGCGTCCAAAACTGTACCCATGGACCAGTTTTTATGAAAATCTAAGGGGGTCCCCCTTCGCCCCCAAAAAAACTTTGAATGCCTCTAGGGGCCAATGTATAATATGTGGCGAAAAACAGACTTCACCATTGGAATCAGCGTCCAAAACTGTACACATGGACCAGTTTTTATGAAAATCTAAGGGGGTCCCCCTTCCTCCAAAAAACTTTGAATGCCTCTAGGGGCCAAAGTATAATATGTGGCGAAAAACAGACTTCACCGTTGGAATCAGCGTCCAAAACTGTACCCATGGACCAGTTTTTATGAAAATCTAAGGGGGTCCCCCTTCGCCCCAAAAAACTTTGAATGCCTCTAGGGGCCAAAGTATACTATGTGGCGAAAAACAGACTTCACCATTGGAATCAACGTCAAAACTGTACCCATGGACCAGTTTTTATGAAAATTAAGGGGGTCCGAATGTGATTCTGAAAGTGAATCTGAATGCCTCTAGGGGCCAAAGTATAATATGTGGCGAAAAACAGACTTCACCGTTGGAATCAGCGTCCAAAACTGTACACATGGACCAGTTTTAATGAAAATCTAAGGGGGTCCCCCTTCGCCCCAAAAAAACTTTGAATGCCTCTAGGGGCCAAAGTATAATATGTGGCGAAAAACAGACTTCACCATTGGAATCAGCGTCCAAAACTGTTACCATGGACCAGTTTTTATGAAAATCTAAGGGGGTCCCCCTTCGCCCCAAAAAACTTTGAATGCCTCTAGGGCCAAAGTATAATATGTGGCGAAAAACAGACTTCACCGTTGGAATCAGCGTCCAAAACTGTACCCATGGACCAGTTTTTATGAAAATCTAAGGGGGTCCCCCTTCGCCCAAAAAAAACTTTGAATGCCTCTAGGGGCCAAAGTATAATATGTGGCGAAAAACAGACTTCACCATTGGAATCAGCGTCCAAAACTGTACCCATGGACCAGTTTTTATGAAAATCTAATGGGGTCCCCCTTCGCCCCAAAAAACTTTGAATGCCTCTAGGGGCCAAAGTATAATATGTGGCGAAAAACAGACTTCACCGTTGGAATCAGCGTCCAAAACTGTACCCATGGACCAGTTTTTATGAAAATCTAAGGGGGTCCGAATGTGATTCTGAAAGTGAATCTGAATGCCTCTAGGGGCCAAAGTATAATATGTGGCGAAAAACAGACTTCACCGTTGGAATCAGCGTCCAAAACTGTACCCATGGACCAGTTTTTATGAAAATCTAAGGGGGTCCCCCTTCGCCCCAAAAAACTTTGAATGCCTCTAGGGGCCAAAGTATAATATGTGGCGAAAAACAGACTTCACCGTTGGAATCAGCGTCCAAAACTGTACACATGGACCAGTTTTAATGAAAATCTAAGGGGGTCCCCCTTCGCCCCAAAAAAACTTTGAATGCCTCTAGGGGCCAAAGTATAATATGTGGCGAAAAACAGACTTCACCATTGGAATCAGCGTCCAAAACTGTACCCATGGACCAGTTTTTATGAAAATCTAAGTGGGTCCACCTTCGCCCCCAAAAAACTTTGAATGCCTCTAGGGGCCAAAGTATAATATGTGGCGAAAACAGACTTCACCGTTGGAATCAGCGTCCAAAACTGTACCCATGGACCAGTTTTTATGAAAATCTAAGGGGGTCCCCCTTCGCCCAAAAAAAAACTTTGAATGCCTCTAGGGGCCAAAGTATAATATGTGGCGAAAAACAGACTTCACCATTGGAATCAGCGTCCAAAACTGTACCCATGGACCAGTTTTTATGAAAATCTAAGGGGGTCCCCCTTCGCCCCAAAACTTTGAATGCCTCTAGGGGCCAAAGTATTATATGTGGCGAAAAAACAGACTTCACCATTGGAATCAGCGTCCAAAACTGTACCCATGGACCAGTTTTTATGAAAATCTAAGGGGGTCCGAATGTGATTCTGAAAGTGAATCTGAATGCCTCTAGGGGCCAAAGTATAATATGTGGCGAAAAACAGACTTCACCGTTGGAATCAGCGTCCAAAACTGTACACATGGACCAGTTTTAATGAAAATCTAAGGGGGTCCCCCTTCGCCCCAAAAAAACTTTGAATGCCTCTAGGGGCCAAAGTATAATATGTGGCGAAAAACAGACTTCACCATTGGAATCAGCGTCCAAACTGTAACCATGGACCAGTTTTTATGAAAATCTAAGGGGGTCCCCCTTCGCCCCAAAAAACTTTGAATGCCTCTAGGGGCCAAGTATAATATGTGGCGAAAAACAGACTTCACCATTGGAATCAGCGTCCAAAACTGTACCCATGGACCAGTTTTTATGAAAATCTAAGGGGGTCCCCTTCGCCCCAAAAAAACTTTGAATGCCTCTAGGGGCCAAAGTATAATATGTGGCGAAAAACAGACTTCACCATTGGAATCAGCGTTCAAAACTGTACCCATGGACCAGTTTTATGAAAATCTAAGGGGGTCCGAATGTGATTCTGAAAGTGAATCTGAATCTGAGGCTGTCTTGACAGACGTAATGTCACGACTGATCACCGATCACAATCATGCACGAGGCCGGTTTCAACAAAATATGAAAACTATGTGATTTCAGATGCGCCAAACATTTCTTTGATTAGCCATATAGCGATTTACTCGGTTTGGTAAACTCGACTTTTTGGTATTTATGGCCACTCGTGAACCCCATTTGCATCACTGTGCCTCGCCCGTATTGGTGTTTTTCCAGCCGCGAACGTATAGGGGGGGGGGGATGGTCCGTTGGACCCCCCCTTGCCGTTTCGCCCCTGATCGAGCTAGAGCTTCGCGGAAAAAACGAGCGTGTTGCCCGTGACGAGAGGAAGCCGATGATACCCAATTTTAAGGTCCTAGGTCATTGGTTGACCTTGCAGGTCAGGTTTAAATGACCCAAAAGTCCGGAAAATCGGGACCTGTTAGAACGTCGTAAAGTGTGGCTGCTATGGGGTTTTCGGGGTGCTGATCACGAATATCATGTTAGTTTTGATCACAGATGATGTCTTCATGCATTTAGGCCAGATCGGGTCAGGTCAGGTCAGGTCAACCAGTAAGGGTTTTCGTAGTAGGTGGCAACCGCCTCTGACAGCTTCGTAACATGTTACGAAGGCACCAAAACTACTTCGTAAATGTTCATATGGTTGCTAAATTCGAATTAAGCTAAAAAAAAACTGGCCTAGAAACATGTAAAACTCGAAAAAGTGAACCAAGGTCATCAAAGGTCAATGACCTGACCTGACCTTCAGGTGACCTTGACACCCACCCTAATGCATGGGGGCAACATCATATCACATCTTTGAACGCTTGAAACCACGAAAAGACTGCAAACGCGCGGCTAATGCGAGCCGACATACGCCGAATCGCGATTCCGGCCAAACATGGTCTCGAAAAGTAGGTCACAGGTCAAAGGTCATTTGGGTCAGGGTCATGAAATTTTCAGGGTAGGTGTAAAATTGATGAACGCGAGGGTACTGAAAGTTTCGTCGCGATCGGCCGCTTTTAACGCGAGTTATTCGCGAACCCCCCCCCCCCCTTATACGGGCGAGGATTAAGAATCATCTCTAACATTATTCGTAGCCCAGCTCATAGTGGAGAACCGTCTTAAAAACAAGCCCATGATCGTTTGTATGAACAATTGTTTGATTTTATCAACCATCGAAGGGAAACTGCCAATACGCAATGCGCATCATTTAACCCGCGCCCCGTTGGGCTCTGCCGAGCAACGCGCCCGGTTGGGGGGGGGGGGCCATTTTGGCCCCCCTAAGATCTCGAGAACCACGCAACATAGCGACAAGCGGTAAACGGCGTTGGATAGCCCCAACGGGGAACTACCTTGTGACCCAATTTTATTGACCTAGGTCAAACCGATGACGTCACAGGTCAGGTCAAAGGTCCAATTTTCACCGTTTACAGGCACTTTAAGAAAAGCGTTGTAAAATCGAGTAAAATGCATTTCATTGAAAATCATCGATGGGGAAATGTTCTTCAAACACATATTTTGCTAGTTGAGGTCACTGATACCAGGTCAGGTCACAGAGGTCAGGTCACGGGGGGTCACAATATGAAAGTGTCGTGTGATACATGTTTTATGGTCCATTTTACATGACAAATGCGATTATATGGGTCAGGCAGCCTTTGGGGCCAGCTTAGATCACGTTTTGGTCAAGGTCAGGTCAAGGTCAGGTCAAGGTCAGGTCAAATTAGGTCAAATTTCAAAGTTAATATTTTTGCATAAAATGGGTATCGAATCGATGCAGCTCGTCACGGGGAGTTCAATGGTGGTCTTTGTTTTGCCGTACGTGGTCTAGAATTGCTAAAAATTGAGTTCAAAAATGTGACGTCATCATTTTTGAACAGTTTTTTCGCTATAACTTGGCCAAAAAACGAGATATCGATCTGAAATTTGGTATGTATATAGAAGAGCGCTGGAACTATCACATATATTCCGGTTTTTTTCGAAATTCGGAAAATTTTTGGATTTTTTTAAAGTTTTTCTAAAAAAATCAATTTTTTGAGTTTTTTTGGTCAAAAACCAAAAATTTGAAAATCCGAGATAGCAGTTTTGTAGCGCCGCTTTTTGTCTACTAGACCATATAAAGAACTTTGAAATTGCTTGATAACTGTAGATTTGGTGAGCGTTTCAAGATTGCATGTTTTTTGCTCATTTTTGCTCGAACATGACCTCAGTTTGACCTCAATAACTCCTGACCTAAGGTGACCTAAGACTTGAAATTTGGTGTGAAGGTGTCAAATTGATGCCCGGGAAGGTACTGAAAATTTGGCGGCGCTGCGCGCCGCCGTTTTCTTGCTATTCAGGAAAAACCACAGGGGGGGGGGGCCAAAATGGCCCCCCCCCCCCCAACGGGGCGAGGGTTAAAGCATTTAAAGCGAAGTATGTAGTGACGGCGTTGTTCATGCACCTGTAAAATTGGATGCGTTTCATATCCAACACAGCTTCTCTATCTTCTCCAGGGCGGTACAGAGCGTACAGAGTGGTCTGGGTATGTAGGTGACCTTTCCCCTCTATGCGTAACTGGCTGCTGTGTTACGTAGCGATCCGCGGTAAGCGACGTCCGAACGAATATAAAACTATAATGAAGAAACTACATTTTGTATCAGAGCTGTAGAGATTAGGCCACTGGAGGTCAGTAAAGGCATTTCTTTTACTCTAGTCAGTCGAGTTTCTTGACGTTTTTTCCTGCACTAGTCGGCTCATCGCTCATGAACTTACAGAGCTGGAAGTGATGGAACATCGCATAAACGATGACTTTTAGTCCCACTTAATCGATAAAACTTTTAAATCTCATTCGCTAAAGTGGCCTAAGATTTGGTGATGATGTCAACGGTTTTGCCTCCAAAGGGCAGAACCGCCAAAAGCGACGTTGTTCTATTTCTTTTTTTTTAAGCGGCGCAAGGCCCGGGTAGGTCATTGAATACGGAGCGAGTAAAGCGAGCGAAGCAAGCGAAGTCTTTCGTAGATCAACGGAAATTTCTGAGTGTGAGCGGCCTTTGGTTTGCGAGGCTTATAGCTCAGCCAGCAACCACTTGACCGATTTACTTGCGATTTACTTGATTTATTTACTTGCGGATTTTACTATTTTTGTAGGTTAGCTTCATTCCTTCTACCAAGTATTGGACTATTCCCAATGCATGTGGGTGACCCCTTATGCACGTGCCACGTGCAAAACGAAGTGTCAGTTTTGTAACAATGGCAATGTCTCGGTAACTACTGAGCCGATTGCGCTAAAACTTGGCATGTAGGTACTATAGGTAGGCACCCACTAGGCAATGCATTTGCATGTGCCACAGTTGGGATGCTGCTGCACATGCGCACGTGCAGGGGTCGATTCCAGATCTCGAGAATGGCTGGACCAATTGCGCTCAAATTTGGTACGCGGTTAGGGACCGGTTAGAAGGGTGCCGTACAAAACTCAGTTGTGGCCCATTTTGCTCGTGAGCACGTGCAGGGTGCCGCTTCAAGATCTCGAGAACGGCTGGGCCGATTGTGCTCAAATTTGACACATCGCTAGAGACCGGTTAGTAGGGTGTATTGCACAATGCACAAGTTAGTTGGAGGTACCCTCGCAATTTCGCACGCGTAATTGCGTCTAATTGCGTCACCCTCTCGCTTGCTCCGTTGGTCGCCCCAAAAGGCGTTTTACTGGTCAATATGCTTCGAAAGAATTATGATTAGACGTTAGCCCTCTCCGGCACAGGGGCTGGGGGGGGGGGGGTTAACCCTCGCACGACCAGGCCATTTCTCATAACACGAACGACCAGGGGAGGGGGGGTTGTTACGACCCCCCCTGGCGTTTCGAAACGGAAGGTCGTAGAGCTTAGCGGAAAAAACCAACGGATTGCTCTCAACGAGATCTCGCGATTGGTGGTATATTTTTTGGTCCTAGGTCAACATTTGACCTACTTATGACCGGTCAAAGGTCAAATTTTCCGAAAAAATCAAACTTTTTCAACTTTGCGCAACGATCGCGGCAAAACGGTGAGAGATATTAACTTCAAACCTTCAACAACGTATTCCCCACTCAATTCTGCATCATATATGGTGTTTTTGGTGTATTTACCCTATAAAAGTAAGAGGCCTATTGCTGATGAGTGATATGGTGTCACATCACCCTCCGGTGTTTGTCCCGATTCGTCGGCTGTTGACCACTGCTCCGCTATAAATACTGTAGGTAACGACTCAGAAAAGATATGTGGATATCCACTGCAATGTGGATAGCATCAGCAGAAAACCTCGGGACTCGGTACACACTTCGTGAAAATCCGGCCGGAGGCTGTACCTCTTATGACGTCATAACTCCGTGACCTGACCTGACCCGGTCAATTTTCTTGCACCACACGATAGCCAATGCTTGCCCCAACATGCATGGGAAGTTTCAGCATGATCCATCAAACAATGTGGGTATCACCGGCAGAAAACATAGGGATTCGGCGCACACGTTTGGTAACTGTCGGCCGGAGGCTGTACCTCTTATGACGTCATAACTCCGTGACCTGACATGACCCGATCAATTTTTTTTCGGCAAAAGATGCGCAAAGGTTGCCCCAGAGGGTATTGAAAATTTCAGCCCGCTACGACAAGCCGTTTAGCGTGCACTTCGAAAAACCTCAGGGGGGGGTTGATACACCCCCCCCCCCTAGGCGTTCTAGGGTTAACCCTCGCCGGACCTATAGGTTTTCTACATACGCGCCGGCCGAGGGGGGCGGGTACGACCCCCTCGCCGTTTCGCCCCTGGTGGAGCTAGCGCGTCGCGGAAAAAAACGAGCGTGTGCGCCGTTACGAGACGCAGAGATTGGTACCCGATTTTAAGGTCCTAGGTCGACCGGTGACCTCTGAGGTCAGGTCAAGTGCCCCAAGGTACGGTTCAGTTTTTGGTGAATAACTTCGCAAAAAACGGCCGCAGTGCCGCGATTTTGGCAGCATCGTGTTCGCCTCGCTCAAGCGCGTCGAATGATATACTTTTTTCGGGTCAGGTCAACTTTGGGTGTTGACCTCAGGTCAAGGTCAGGTCAGCACCCCCCAGATCACTAGTTTGTTTAACCCGCGCCCTGCTGGGGGTCCTGGATTTGCACGCCCTGCTGGGGGGGGGGGGTGTTTGAACACCCCCCTTCTAACTCGGCTCCTGGGCCACGCAGCGATACGCGGAAGGCGGCATTCGAAAGAGCGTCAAAAATAATGAGGAAATCACTTCGGTCAATTTTTTGGTCAGGTCAAAGGTCAGGTCACCAGAGGTCATTGAAGGCAAAATTTCGCCGATTTCCAGGTCGAATGTCGACAATTTCCAAGAAGCCAACGCATAACTCGGGAACCAACAGAGCTACAGCGCCGCGGAAAAGCGCATTCGATAGCCCTATTAACACGCCCTTTCTGAGTAATTCTCTCAGATTTGACCTAACGTCAACGGTTTTGCCTGCAGGGGGCAAAAACTGCAAAAATAGCCGATTTTTTTTCGGAAACAGTTTTTCTGCAATAACTTTTGACCCAAGCCTTGTACGAGCTTACTTTTACCGTCATCGTGTTCCTCTCGTCAAGACGCATCGAATGAACTATAACTTGACCTTGAAAGGTCAACTTGAAAATTTGACCTCAGGTCAAGGTCATGACCTGACCGGAAAGGGTCATGTTGCATATCAGTCGATCCGTATCGTCGAGCTGAACACATCTAAGACATTTTCGTCGCTCTAGCATGCCTCTATCAAAACTTATTTGCGAAAAACTGTTAGATACCATTCGTGACCTAAGATGACCTCAGGGCATAAACAGGGGTCACGGACACCATTTCCATGTTCAGTGTGTCTAAACCACTTGTAATTCAGTGTTTGGGAGTGTTTATAATGTCTTTCGTCCAAAAGAGGCGCATTTCAATTTTCTCCCATTGACAATTATAAGGTCGCAAAATTGACCTGACCTTAGGTCATCGATATCAAAATTCTGAGATATACATTTTGTACATGCTATTGCTCTTAGCAATCGCTGAAAGTTTCAAAGCGATCGGTCACTCGGTGTAGTTATGACAGACATTGAAACTTTTTATGAGGTGAGGTCACTTCAAGTGACCTGGTGACCTGACCTTGAATGACCTTGGTCTGAAATTTTCACAACATGTGTAGAATTGATGTATGATAAGGTGTAACAAAAACGGCGGCGCTCTGCGCCGCCGTTTTTGAGATATTCGCGAAAAACCACAAGGGGGGTGTTCAAACACCCCCCCAGCAGGGCGCGGGTTAAAGAGGTCATGTCGCATATCATACGATTCGGCAGGTCTTCCTGAGTCCATTGGTGACTTCCCTGACTCGCTAGCTCAATTTGATCAAGAGTTATTGACGAAAAACTAATATGACCTTGATGACGTCATAAATGACGTCACGCAAGGTCTGCATCTGACCTTGCAAGGAGTGCATCAAATCACGATTCTGTGTGCTTGAGATGGTTAGAGATCGTTCCCGGCGCCAGAATAGCAGTTTTCATTTTTCCCCGTTGACTTATAATGGTGAGGTCACGAAAATGACCTGACCTCATATGACCTTTAGGAAAAATCCGAGATATACAAGTTGTGAGACTCATAATGGATACTAGATCCTGCAAGTTTCATTTCCCTGTGACATCTCCTCTGGCAGTGAGGGCGTTGCGAAGTTGCGACATCTGAAGACCGTGCAGAGGTTCACTTATGACGTCATAGGTCAGTGACCTGACCTGACCCAAAAATACGGTTGGTGTCAAAAGCTCCGGCTTGAATCAAAGGTCAGGTATGCCAAGTTTCAGCTCTCTATCGCCAGCGTGTTCGGAGCTATCGCGAAAAAAAAAAACTATGGGGGGCGGGCCCCCCTCGGCCGGCTAGGGTTAATGCACCCCCTCCTAAGGTTTTTTTTCTTGCGAATAACTTGCGTACAAAGTGGCCGATTGCGACCAAACTTTCAATGCCCTCGCATTGATCAATTTGACACATACCTACCCTGAAAATTTCATGACCCTGACCCAAATGACCTTTGACCTGTGACCTACTTTCCGAGACCATGTTTGGCCGGAATCGCGATTCGACGTATGTCGGCTCGCATTAGCCGCGCGTTTGCAAGCTTTTCGTGGTTTCAAACGTTGAAATATGTGATTTGATGTTGCTCTCATGCATAAGGGTGGATGCCAAGGTCACCTGAAGGTCAGGTCAGGTCATTGACCTTTGGTAACTTCGGCTCACTTTTTCGAGTTTTACTTGTTTCTAGGCTAGTGTTTTGAGCTGAATTCGAATTTAGCATTCATTTGAACATTTACGAATTAGTTTTGGTGCCTTCGTAACATGTTACGAAGCTATCAAAGGCGGTTGACACGTACTACGAATATCCGTCACGACCCCTACTGGTTGACCTGACCTGACCTGACCCGACCTGGTCTAAATGCTTTAAGACATGATCTGTGACCAAAACTAACACGAAATTTGTGATCAGAGCCCCGAAAACCCCCATAGCAGCCATACTTTACGACTTTCTAAAAAGTTCCCGATTTTCCCGATTTTTGGGTCATTGACCTGACCTGGAAGGTCAACCGATGACCCAGGAACTTAAAATTGGGTATCATCGGAATCGTCTCGTGACGGACAACACGCTCGTTTTTTTTCTGCGAAGCACTAGCTCGATCAGGGGCCAAACGCGAGGGGGGGGGGTGTACTTACCAATCCCCCCTTGCACCGTCGAAGGACGCAAAATGGCCTGTGCCGGCGAGGGTTAATGATAAACATGAACATGAAACATGAAATTAAACCATGAAATTGAAATTGAAAGTGACCTAGAGTCAAGGTCATGACCTAACCATGGAAAGAAGATGCTGCACATAACCGATGCTTAGGTATGAAAAATTGTACACTAGGTGCTTACTAGTGAAATCACTTACAGAAAATCAGGATAACGTTTACTAAAACAATGCTTTGGCGTTAAATATGACGTATGTCTGAAAATGGCGGGGCTATATTTTTGCCATCGATCTACAGATGTAATGAAGTTGACCCTCCTTAGGTCACTTAGAGCTATCTAAAAACAAGGGAAGAAGATTTTCAATGCACCCTTGTCCCTTATCATTGACAAAAAAAACAAAAAAACAAGGAAGCCCACGCTTCGTTGGTGTATAATTTGGGCTTGTTTGTCTTGAAGTAAAATCCCTTATCATTACCTGGTGACGTGACATCGAACACCCCGGGTCGCTTTTACATGTGCGAAAAATAAGTATGTCATAAGTTGAACACACAAAAAAAAAAACGGTAGCGTAGCGCTGGTGTAGCGCCCTCATGATAAAGTTCACCCAACACTTCTCGCGAGTCAAACGAGGCTCATCATGATTGAATAAGGAGTTAGCATTTTCAACAGGATTTGGAGAATGGTTGGGGATTGTTACGATAACGAATGCTTGCACTTATCACTGATTTCACCATTCTTTTTTTCAGATAGTGCCCTGTATCAAGGCCGATGTCAACGTTCCATGCGCTTCTGGGAATGTGAATAGGCTTGTTTGGGCAGTGACACGGCTTGCAGCCGTGACTAGGCAGCGGTAACTACGAAGAGACAACAATTACCGACCCGTCTACACGATATCACAATGCACCGGTGGAGAATAGCAGGTGAGACCCGGTGGTAATCGACCTTTTATCGAATGCTTGTGGCTAACGTGTGTGGCTTTTTTGACCCTCGCCCATATTGGTGTTTTGCCAGCCGCGAACGTATAAGGGGAGAGGGGGGTCCGTTGGACCCCATCCTTGCCGTTTCGCCCCTGATCGAGCTAGAGCTTCGCGGAAAAACGAGCGTGTTGCCCGTGACGAGAGGAAGCCGATAGTACCTAATTTTAAGGCCTTAGGTCATTGGTTGACCCTCCAGGTCAGGTCAATGACCCAAAAGTCGGGAAAATCGGGACCTGTAAGACCGTCGTAAAGTGTGGCTGCTATTGTTTTTTTTTCGGGGTGCTGATCACGAATATCATGCAAGTTTTGATCAGAGATGATGTCTTCATGCATTTAGGCCAGGTCAGGTCAGGTCAACCAGTAGGGGTCCTGCACTCCTGCCGAGTAGGTATTCGTAATAGGCGTCAACCGCCTCTGACAGCTTTGTAACGAAAGCACCAAAACTATTTCGTTAAATGTTCAACTGGTTGCTAAATTCGAATTCAGCTCTGAAAACTAGCCTAGAAACATGTACGTACAACTCAAAAAGTGAATCGAAGTCACCAAAGGTCAATGAACTGGCCTGACCTTCATGTGACCCTGACACCCACCCTTATGCATGGGACCAGCATCATATCAAATGTTTGAGCGCTTGAAACCACGAAAAGACTGCAAACGCGCGGCTAATGCGGGCCGACATTCGCCGAATCGCGATTCCGGCCAAACATGGCCTCGAGAAATGGGTCACAGGTCAAAGGTCATTTGGGTCAGGGTCATGAAATTTTTAGAGTAGGTGTAAAAATTATTACCGCGAGGGTACTGAAAACTTCGCCGCAATCGGCCGCTTTTTACGCGAGTTATTCGCAAAAAACGAAGGGGGTCCGTTCGACCCTCCCCCCTTATACGGGCGAGGGTTAACTTACCCAAATCTAGATGACTTTTTATCTAAATCTACGAGTATAGCTCCTACACGGCTTTGACGTTTTATTGCGTCAACCTCAGATAGCGGCTGGAAAAGTAAATGAATTGCACCAGAGAACGGTAATGCGATAAAAAAGTTAAATTAATCACGTAAAAGCAATTATAGAAAGTGCATTGCAGCTCATACATCTAGGCATGAATTTCACGATTACTCTCCTGAATCATGGCACACTATCTCTGAATGGCGAATAGTTATTTTATGGGCATCAATTTCTGCTTGGGCTTTCTCTAAAACAATAGCAAACCGCGAAGTAACAAAATGAGATTTGAGTAAGACGAGGCGCAGCAATCAGACCCCATTACTATAAAATACAATCTAGCCAGTGGCTGAAAAAAAAAAACTATCCAAATAAAGCAGCCGACTGTTTTTCCGCGGTGATTATGAAGAAAGATGCAGTGCTTAACCCAGTTTTGTTCTCCGTTTCCAGCAGCCGTGGCGCTGGCCTGCGCTGCCGTCTGCCTGGGTGACGATACTACCGAACCAAGCATAAGCCCTTCGCCAGCCACAGCCGGAACCATGACGACACCAGAGTCGCCGAACTCCGGGTCCACGGTCGCTGCCAGTGCCGGACCTACGGCCGCCTCTACAGCTGCCAGCGCCGCCAGCGCCGCCTCTGACCCAGGGGGCAGCACGGCCGCGGCCGACCCGGCCACCTCGGCCTCCTCCGCGTCACCGCCGGCGACGGATGACGTCAGCGCGTCGACACCGACAGCAGCCGACGGTGACGGCGCGTCGACCGCGGCGGAGCCGTCTGCGGAGGGCGAGGCGGCGGTGGAGGTGACGACGACGGCGGCAACTGAGACGACAGAGGCTCCGAGCCCGGCGGCGGCCGTCGACAGCTCGGCGGAGACGGAGACGACCGAGACCGCCACAGAGTCAACAGAGGGCTCAGCAGCCACTACAGCGGCGTCAACTGCTGCAGAGACAGCCACGACGGCATCTCCAGCTGCCCAGACCTCTGCTGAAACGGTCCCGGAGGCAACGGAGTCTCAAGCGTCTGGGTCACCGCCCGCAGCGTCCACTGACGGACCATCGGAGCCTGAGACCACCATAGCCGCAGAAACGACGGCCACCACAGCAGCTGATGAGACCTCAGCGGCCACAGAGGCCCCTGTGGTGACCACCACACCCCCACCAGCGCCTACCACCCAGCCATCGACTGCAGCACCGACCGCAGCTGGGGACACATCTCCAGCGGTCTCCCCAGCTGGGACGCGGCCGCCGAGCCCCGGGCCGGCTGGTGTCAGCAGTGCGGGGACAGAGCCGACAGCTGCCTCCCCGGCCGTCAGCACCGAGCACCCGGCTAATGTGACAGCCAGTGAGCGGACCAGTGAACGGACCACGGCCACACCGCCCGTGGAGACCTACGGCTACCCGAGGGTAAGCGGCGCCTCTGTGTCCGATCCCATCTAATCCCCGGTCCGCTGGAGTCATCAATCAGGCTGGGGATAAAACGGCACCGCCAGGCATCAGACGTCTGCCTTGGACCGTCCTCCCCGATTCGCCATAGACCGTCTCCGGACCCTCCCTCCCCTCCCCTCCCTCCCCTCCCCTCCCGACGCTCCCCTCCGATCCTCCTGGCGGGCACCTCTCCGCTTTCCCTGACCCTCCCCGAGCCCCTCTGATCCTCCCAGCGCCTCCGCACACTGGGCCGGGGGTCCGGAAAAGTGCTAGAAATTATTTGTGATTGAGTCGTTGATCTCAGTGACAAGCAAACATGCTAAAAACGAAGTGGGGCTGCTTAACCCTCGCCGGACCTATTGTCGGACCCCCCACCCCCTCGGCCGGCCGAGGGGGGAGGGTTCGTACTTCGTACGACCCCTTTTTGCCGTTTCGCCCCTAATGGAGCTAGAGCCTCGCAGAAAAAACAAGCGTGTGCGCCGTTTCAAGGCGGAACGATTGATACCCGATTTTAAGGTCCCAGGTCAACCGGTAACCTCTGAGGTGAAGTCAAAAAGCCCAAGGTAGGGTTTGGTTTTTGGCAAATAATTTCGCAAAAAAATGGCCGCAGAGCAGCGATTTTGGCACCATCGTGTTCGCCTGGCTCAGGCGCGTCGAATGGTATGCTTTTTGTTCGGGTGAGGTCAACTTAACCCTCGCACGACCAGGCCATTTCTCATAACACGAACGACCAGGGGGGGGGGGGGTTGTTACGAGTCGTAACACGACCCCCCCTGGTGTTTCGAAACGGAAGGTCGTAGAGCTTAGCGGAAAAACCAACGGATTGCTCTCAACGAGATCTCGCGATTGGTGGTATATTTTTGGTCCTAGGTCAACATTTGACCTACTTATGACCGGTCAAAGGTCAAATTTTCCGAAAAAATCAAACTTTTTCAACTTTCCGCGGCGATTGCGGCAAAACGGTGGGAGATATCGACTTGAAACCTTAACTATCGTGTTTCTTGATCAATTCTCTATCGTTTGGTATGTATTTCGTTTCCCTAGCTCTAAAAATGGCGCGTTGGGAGCGCCGGAAGTCGGCAAGGTCACAGTCGGCGGCAGAAATTCGAAATATCAAAATTTAAATTTTTGAAATCTGATTGTATTTTTGGATTTGGGAGGTCCATTTGCTCCCTATAGAAGCTAATATTGCTGCATATTCCCATTGAGGTGACAAGAATTAGCAAAATAGTGGTTCGGGCGCTTTTCAAAAATAGTACCGGACGCTGTTCCTCTTGTGACGTCATAGCTCCGTGACCTGACCTGACCCGGTCAATTTTCTTGCACCACACGATAGCCAATGCTTGCCCCAACATGCATGGGAAGTTTCATCATGATCCATCAAACAATGTGGGTATCACCGGCAGAAAACCTAGGGATTCGGCGCACACGTTTGGTAACTGTCGGCCGGAGGCTGTACAGGGACCCGCAGTTGCTTCTGTACACACTAGTATTTCAGCGTATTCTTTGCCTGTGACACCGTTGGAGGCGAATTGGGAAATGATTGTGTGCTTATTGAAACCACCATCTGAAGGGCTTTAAACTGATGTGCTGCTCTCCTAATTCAATGAACTTTTTATGGCTATATCAGCAAAACATTGTTTTCAGCGCTTTTTCCTGCCCCATTCCTTCTGAAACCTGGAACCGCTTATTCCATTTACTCCTGCCATCTGACGATGGTCGTGCTGACTACTAGTTCCGGCGCTAGTTACTGCTCCAGTTTTGCACCCGGCACAAACTCGGGCGGCGCCGGCCCGTGGCTCGACCAGGGAGGGTCGGACCGAGCCGACTGCCTGGGGCGCGGTTAGATCGGACGCCCTGCTGGGGAAGGGGACGGGAGTGAGGGGGAGGGGAGGAGGTCGTCACGTGGTCCGTCCAAGCTCGCAGACGACCTGTCCTGCGCCCAGCGATGTTCCGTGATCCAAAATGGCACGAGAGCTGTGGAATGCCTGGAGGAGACGCTTCGAAAGCGAACTTCAGCAGCACTAATTTACCATATTCTGTGGAGATAAATGAATATTAATATTATCTTAATGAATATTATCTTAATGCAGAAAAAAATTGTATGCCTAAACTGTCTAAGCTGTATCTTTTTAAAAATTGGAAATAGGATTATTTTTAGGGACTTATAGGTTTCGTATATACAGTGAATTGTGTTACATTGAGCCGTTTCGCTGTTATGGTTACTAACTGAAGAGTTATCCTTTTTTCTCACATGGAATGACAATACAATAACAATACGAATAAAACCAGACGTTTCGCACAAAAAAGTGCCTCCGTCAGTGGCAAAAAATAAGTAATTAGGCATACATGTTTTCTTTCAATAAAATTGATGAAGTAGTTATCTTTATTTTTTTAAGATATATTTTCAGCAGTTTTTAAGCACATCATGGACGCTTATAAACATTTGTGTATTTTATCGGCAACCCGGCTGGCCAGACCGAGACGGTGCCGCATATAGCTCTCATCGATGTTAAACCTATACACTTATTTTTCTTCACTGACGAAGGCACGTTGTTGTCCGAAACGTTTGGTTTTATTCGCATTGTTTTTATATTGTCATTGTCCGTGAGAAAAACATACTCATATGGACTGGTCTCAGTTCATGTAGAAATTGTTGCATATTCATCAACACAGATAAAATGAATATTAGCCGTCACCACACATATAAGAAGAGTTAAGTAGACCGCGCCCCCTGTTTTTCACCAATAAATCGCGGCACAGCGAAGGATTGCGACGATTCTTTGGTGCCCTGGAGTTAAACAATTTTACAACTTCCCGGAAAATTAAATAGCCCTTATCATTTTTCCATCTTGTCTGAGAATTTTAAATCCCTGAACCAAATTACCTTTAATCTGTGATTATTTTTCTCAAGATCATGTCAGGCCAGAATAGCAATTTAAAGTCAGCGCACATCTTCTGTTTCCATAGTCGTTTCGTGATTAGCAACGTGACAGCATGTGAAATATACTATCTAATGTTTGTCTCATTGATTGTTGTGGGTGCCAAGGTGACGTGAAACTCAGGTTGGTCATTCACTTGAAATGATCTCGGTTAACTTCCTTAAATTTACACCTTTTTACTGTGGTTTTTAGGAAGTGTTGGTTTGAAATTTAGCACCCATTTTAGCATTTGAAAACTAGGCATACTTAGGTATCAGTTATAGTGCTTATGCAATATGTTGCAAGGCTGTAAGTGCTGGTTAACATCCTATGGATAGCCGGCAGAACGCCTAATGGGTAATCTGGCGTGACCCGTCCTACCCCAAATGCTTTGATACATCATCTTTGATCAAAGCAAGTGCAAATTTGGAGTCAGAAGCAAGCCAAGTCCCAGCGAACTTCACTTGGAGAAATTCTAGCAGGACTCAATTTTCCGTGCTTTTGGGTTATTAACCTGATCTGGGAGGTCAACCAGTGACCTAGGATCTCAGCATTGACCAGGACATAAAAATAATTAGCTTTCTCTCGTCAGCGATGACCAGGACCCTCAAATCATCGGATTTCTCTCGTCACGAGCAGCTCGCTCTTTTTATTTTTCAGCGAAGCTCTGGCTCTTTTTATCAAGGGCCGAATGGCTGAGGGTTTCTACGCCCCTCCGCTACATGTAAGACGCTGAAAAGAAATGACTAAATGGGTGAGGGTTAAATATCGATTCGTTTTTAAGTGCCGAAGCCCGAAACACTTTAATTTACTTCGATAGCAGTTTTTAAGACCAACGAGCTCGAATACTATAACTTCTTGAACAATGTAAGCACCACATAAAATGAATCGTGAGAGAAGCGGCTCAAGATTAAGGAGCTATGAGACACTTA
The DNA here is from genome assembly GCF_019059575.1 of Amphibalanus amphitrite. Taxonomy (NCBI): domain Eukaryota; kingdom Metazoa; phylum Arthropoda; class Thecostraca; order Balanomorpha; family Balanidae; genus Amphibalanus; species Amphibalanus amphitrite. The sequence goes on from NW_024883228.1 coordinate 20,749, forward strand.
ATAAAAAACGGCATAGATTAGAAACTGCACCTAACTTGCACTGGAATTTTAAACCCTTTCGTTGCAGACAGGTATGTAGATTAAATTTTAGGATTGATTTCAGCTGATGCTCAAATGGAGCTATTCATCCGTTCATTCATGCGACCATCCAATTCCATTCATAAAAGAAGCCGGTGACAAAATTGCTCATTTTAGATAAGTGTGAAATACAAACTCACTAAAAGTTTAATGATACGGCAAATTTGACAGCTTTCATAATGAACAAATAACTTTAACAAATCAAAGTTGAGAGCCCCAAATAGGGGAGAGGTAAGATGAGCCAAGGGGCAAGTTTAGCCACCCCATGTTTCTCAGCTCCTATGGCGCTAATTGACTTGAGCATCCATGTGCCGTTCGCTTACGATGCTGCAGTCTTTCACGTGAGACGGCAACGTTCTCACGCCCAGCACCCGGTAACATGTGGTATCGCCCCTGATAACTAAGACATGTTTTGCCTTTAAAATGAGATGGTTGTTATCTGCGGTGCATGGTTATTTTCCTTAGCGGGTGTCATTAATCGAAAATGGCCACGGGTGGGGCAGGATGAGCCATTTTCACCTGGGGAAGATGAGCCGGATAAGCCATTGTTGTCTCCGCTGTCGAAAACCAAACTGAGCTGCGCTTGTTTCTGCTGAATAAAAATGGTAGGAAACAATTTTTCTTTGTTGATTACACAAGTTGTATGTGATTTGCAGATTATCTGAAGGATAAAATGATTTCTTCCGTGATAGAAACCTTGACGAGTTATTGGAAGGCTTAAAACAGTCAGTTTTTGATGGAGGAAAAAAACTTTGCCATAAGTATGTATGCCATGGAGTAAATAAAAGAGCGAGCCCACTCTTCGCCGCGCCCGGGAAAAGAAGAGGTTCGCTTTTTCTATCCATGCTCAACTATCCCCACGACGTGTCTCTGTGGTAACCACGTGTGTCGCCGGCCGGCACGGGAGTTCCCGGCGCAGACCGATTCGCGCGCCGACTTGTGACGTCGCTACCCCGCCCCGGCGCTGGGGAGGCGGCCCAGGACGTGTCTGTTCGTGAACTTTGTCCCATCACGATGCGACCGCGTGGCTGCGGCCTGCGCTGCCGCAGTGCGTCGGCCAGTGACCAATCCGCGCTCCGATCGGCAGCCACGTGGTGTCCGAGTGCTTCTGCGCATGTCTGGGCCCGGCCCGCTGCGTCGGGCCGCGCGCTTCCCCGGGACTTCTGGCCGAGCTCTTGGCCCGAGCAGACGCGTCACGTCTGGCTCCATTAGGCCCGTTCTGTCCGGGATTTATAACTTAGATTAGGCAGGGCATATTTGGCAAACTTGGATTTCATTCTCGTCTCTTCGTCGCTCCATTGTCTGATTCGCTGTTTCGGTTTTTGCCTTCGTTTTGGAACTTAAAATATAACAACCCGCTCTTTTAATTAATTCTTTTACTTGGGGCCGTTTGGATCGAACTGATTGAATTTTTGGAACACGCACCAGGTTGATATTTTCCATTTCTGATTAACGTAAAATCCAGTCACTGATATGTGGTGAACCGCCCCACAGCACCACATATTGGTGACCGCCGACGTGATTCTTGTTCGATTTTTCCATACTTCCGGGTTGTCGCCTCCGCTCATTCCCGAATCAATTATTTTATTTTATTCCCCCACATGGATTGCTATTCCGTCGCTCCACAGTGGCTTCTGCGCCACTTTTCCATGATGGTTTCTGTGCCATCTCTCCGCCGTGTGATTAGTTAGGTATTTATCTTCTCGGTGATTTTATTTCGGCGTTCCATTGGCACTTTCGGATTTTGCACTCGGTGTTTTAAATTTTAATTGTTCAGTGCATTGCAAACACCGGCTATACTTTAACGATCATGACGAACGAGGGCACGATGGAACCCGCTCATGCTGAGCCGGTCCATCATGTGTCGATCAAGCCGCCGGTTTTTATGGAGACCGCGGTTGACGGCTGGTTTGCTATTATGGACGCCCAATTTAACATTGCCAAAATCACCAACTCGCAGACCAAATTCTACCACGTTCTCTCTGCCCTGCCTCCGGAAACTATCTCGCACATTCCGCGTGCTGTCTTGAGCAACAAAAATTTCTCTGAGCTACAGACAGCCGTCACTGACATGTACGAAAAGACAAAGCCAGAGATGTTTGAGAAACTGATCAGCAAAACGCGTCTGACGGGCCGCCCCTCACTCTTTCTAAGCGAACTCAGAGAGGTGGCCGACAAGGTTGGCGTCGGAGACGATCTCGTTCGGCACAAATTTATCCAGTCGCTACCCACAGGCATTGCTACGGCCCTGGCTTCTCAGCGCGAGCTCTCATTGTCGCAGTTGGGCAAACTCGCGGACGAACTGATGCCTCTTGTGCAAAACTCAGCTGCTAACATGGTTCACTGTCAGGATCAGGACCCACAGTCCGACTCACAGGAGTTCCTTGTGGCTCAGCAGCACCCAAGGTACCACAGGGCCACTCAGCCGCAGAGCCGAGCCGCCACACACTCCCCTGCTCGTGATGCTCGTGATTCAAGAGCGTCTCTCGGTCTCACGCCGTTCCACCCTGACCAGAAGCCGAAAGTATGCCGTGCTCACCTGTTTTTCGGCAGCAGAGCACGCACTTGCAAGCCATGGTGTCACTGGCCCGACAAAGCTGCTGATCTGACCATGCAGCCGTCCTCACGAGCTGCATCTCCCTCCCGTGCAGCCTCAGAGTCGGGAAACGAGAGGAGCAGGCCGTAAACGCAGCCCTCGGCCTGCCGCTCCTTAGGGTAACAGCCAAGGTGAATGATCAGCCCCTGAAATTCATCGTGGATACTGGCGCTGGTGTATCCCTGGTTCCGCCCTCCTATGTGAACGGAACTATAATCCACCCGTCCGCTGTTTCGATCACAACTGCCAGCGGGCAGCCACTGCGCGTGCATGGCGAGGCCACTCTCGATATTGTCCTCCCCACACTCAGACGCAGTTACACATGGACATTTGTAGTGGCTGAAGTGACAGAGCCACTACTCGGTAACGATTTTCTCGCTCACAACTCGTTGGTTGTCGATTGTGGTTCCCAAGTTCTCCGCGACTCCACCACTCTGCTCTCTGCTCCCGGTGTACCGACGACCGGGGAGTCTGTTCATTTGGTGATAAATGATCTCGCTCAGGTGCCTGAGGCAGTGCGGCCCATCCTAGAGGATCACCCCGCTGTTCTCAGCCCTAACCAGCCGGATTACACAGACTCGCCAATCAAAACCACTCACTTCATCGACACCGGCAGCGCTCCACCCACGTTCGCCAGCCCACGCAAGCTGCCGCCCGACAAACTAACCGCAGCAAAGCAAGCACTCGATGTGCTGCTCAAAACAGGAGTGATTCGTCCGTCTAGGTTCCCGTGGGCCTCACCCATCCACATGGTTCCGAAGAGTACTCCTGGTGAGTGGCGTGTCACCGGTGATTACCGCGCGCTCAACGCCGTAACCAAACCGGACCGCTACCCACTGCCGCACATTCAGAGCCTCTCAACCAAGCTCCACAACGCTCAGTGGTTCAGCAAAATTGATCTGCTCCGTGCATATCACCAGGTGCCTATGAACCCCGCTGACTCAGAGAAGACGGCCGTCACCACGCCCTTCGGCTTGTACGAATACGCCTTCATTCCAATGGGGCTTCGCAACGCAGGTGCCACATTCCAGAGGGTCATGGACGGCATCTTCCGAGACGTGCCGTGCGTATTCGTCTATCTCGACGATATTCTGGTATTTTCCGAGAACCAGGAGCAGCATGAGAAAGATCTGCGCCTCGTGTTCAGCAAGCTGGCTGAGCACAAGCTTCGCATCTCACTGGAGAAATGCGAGTTCATGAAGAAGTCACTCATTTTCCTCGGTCATGACGTCACCAGCACAGGTGTCACACCTCCCAAGGCCAGAGTGAAGGAGATTCTGGACCTCCCTCTACCGCATGACTCAGAGTCACTGCGTCGCTATCTGGGACTCATCGGCTTCTACCGGCGTATGATTCCGCGATTCGCCGATGTCACGTTCCACCTGACCGAACTGATTCGACTCAATCCAAAAAGCAAAGAACTGACGTGGACAGAGGAACAGACTCAGGCGTTCAGTGACAGTAAAGCAGCGCTGGCTGGCGCCTGCACTCTGCCACATCCAGTGCCACACTGCGAGCAGTACGAGCTCGTTACTGACGCATCACAAGTCGCGGTGGGTGCCGCGCTCCATCAGATTGTGGACGGAGTACCCGTTCCCATTGGCTTCTTTTCACGGAAGCTCAGTCAGGCCCAACAGAAGTACGCCGCGTATGACAGAGAGCTACTCGCGGCTTATCTGGCCACACTCCATTTTCGTGACATGATCGAAGGCCGCCACGTTACCCTGCGAACAGACCACAAGCCACTCGTGCGCGCTTTTCACAGCCCGCACACGGCTAAGTCTGACCGCCAACAGCGTCACTGGTGTGTCGTCACGGAATACATCACGGAGGTCTCGTACATTCGTGGCAGTGACAACGTGGTGGCGGACTGCCTCAGTCGCCCGGTACATGCAGTGTCCCTCGATGCATGTGACCTCCATTTTATCGCGGCGGCTCAGAAGCAGGAAAAGGAGAGAGACGCCGACAGTGCTGATACAGAGCACCAGCATGCCGAGTCAGGTTCAGAATCGCGCTCAAAGCCGCAGGACATCTCCCGATTGGAGCCAGTAACACTGTCTGGCGACATCACAGTCCTGTGTGAAAACACTGCACCACATCCACGCCCGTACGTACCAGAGGCATGCAGGCGCGCCGTGTTTGATCGTTTTCACGGCCTGTCACACCCGGGTAGGAAAGGCACCACCCGTCTCATCAGCTCTCGCTATTTCTGGCATGATATGCGCCGTGACATTGCGCGATGGGTGAAGGAGTGTGAAGCATGCCAGGAAGCCAAGGTGCACAGGCACACTCGTTCTCCGCCCGGTCGATTCGATGTGCCCTCGCAGCGGTTCGAAACTGTACATATAGACATAGTCGGGCCGCTGCCCCCGTCAGTACCCCACGGGCACCCCTTCACCGCGCCATTTCGTTATTTGTTGACATGCATCGATCGCGCCACGCGTTGGGTCGAGGCCGTGCCGTTGGTCTCGATCACCGCGGAAAGTGTAGCCTCTGCTTTCCTCGACACTTGGGTGTCCCGGTTCGGAGTTCCGCTGCATGTTGTCACGGACCGCGGTTCCCAATTCGAATCAGAACTGTTTGCACACTTGTCTTCAATGATAGGTTTCCATCGCCTCCGAACCACTGCTTATCATCCGACATGTAATGGGATGGTGGAACGAGTCCACCGAACGCTCAAAGCCGCCATCCGGGCGCGCAGGCAAGAGTGGCTGCGCGCGCTACCCGTCGTTTTGCTAGGTTTGAGAGCCATGCCAGCAGAGTCGGGTTTTTCGGCATTCACTGCCGTCACAGGCGCGCAGGTGCTGTTCCCCCGCTGCGCCGTCGAGAAGGTCCCCGTCGGGACAAAGTACGTCCAAGAACTGGCCAAGCGTATGTCAGAAATCGATTTCGTCACACTCTCACAGGGCTCGAACCATGCCCGCACACCACCGACACATGTGCCACCCGATCTCATGACATGCACACACGTGTGGGTACGCGTTGACCGCGTGCGGCACTCTCTGGAGTCCCCGTACCGCGGCCCCATGCGAGTCATCAGACGCAGCCCTAAAGTGTTCACGTTGGAGCTGCCGACTGGCGCCCACGACACTGTAAGCGTCGACAGACTCAAACCGGCACACATGCCGCCACCTGAGGACACGCTTGGTCCGAGCAGTACCGAGCCTACGGCTCCGGAGCAGCAGCCGTCACCATCGACCTCGCTCGGGCCCCTCGCCACTGGGGCGCCCGACGAGCCGACACCGACGCCAACGACTACAAGACCGTCCAGCAAGAGGACTTCAAAACCTGGAGTGACGTCTTCCGCATCGCCGGCCAGGGACGACAAGCCGTCCGCGGCTGCGCCGGTGCACACCCGCAGCGGCCGCCGCGTGCAGTTCCGGCCGCAACCGGACTTCCGATACTTTTGAGTGCGCCCGCGTACGTGCGTTCGAGGACGATCCTGATCGCGTGGCGCCGACAGTGAAGTGATAACTGCGTCGCGCGGTGTAGTGATTCTTGCGTCGCGCAGGACCGTGCAGTGACAATTGCGTTGCGCCGTACCGTGTAGTGATTGTTGCGTCGCGCAGTGAAGTGTCGATCGCGTCGCGCCCGGAGTGATGTGAAAAGTGATTGTTTTGGCTTATCGTGTATGCGCTCCGCGCTGAGGCGGTGAGTACTGTGGTAACCACGTGTGTCGCCGGCCGGCACGGGAGTTCCCGGCGCAGACCGATTCGCGCGCCGACTTGTGACGTCGCTACCCCGCCCCGGCGCTGGGGAGGCGGCCCAGGACGTGTCTGTTCGTGAACTTTGTCCCATCACGATGCGACCGCGTGGCTGCGGCCTGCGCTGCCGCAGTGCGTCGGCCAGTGACCAATCCGCGCTCCGATCGGCAGCCACGTGGTGTCCGAGTGCTTCTGCGCATGTCTGGGCCCGGCCCGCTGCGTCGGGCCGCGCGCTTCCCCGGGACTTCTGGCCGAGCTCTTGGCCCGAGCAGACGCGTCACGTCTGGCTCCATTAGGCCCGTTCTGTCCGGGATTTATAACTTAGATTAGGCAGGGCATATTTGGCAAACTTGGATTTCATTCTCGTCTCTTCGTCGCTCCATTGTCTGATTCGCTGTTTCGGTTTTTGCCTTCGTTTTGGAACTTAAAATATAACAACCCGCTCTTTTAATTAATTCTTTTACTTGGGGCCGTTTGGATCGAACTGATTGAATTTTTGGAACACGCACCAGGTTGATATTTTCCATTTCTGATTAACGTAAAATCCAGTCACTGATATGTGGTGAACCGCCCCACAGCACCACATCTCAACTTACCCCGCCCATGGGGTAAGATGAGCAACGTGCAAGATGACTTTTGACGTAGCCTTTTCAGTACAAAAATAAGCGGTATGGAACATTTCTGGCCACCATTACATGCGCAACTGACCACTCTGTCCGTCCAACCCGTAAACGCAGAAAAAATGATCAGTAAGTTAGCCTGTAGCTAACGAAAAACAAAATGCGGCTCAACTTACCTCATTCTCCCCTACGTAACACAATTGAGGGCATTTTTTAGGCCATCACAGTATTTGTCAACAATTGTTTGGGGGACTGGGGAGGGTGGTTACTGGCTCATAAACTGCCCCCCCCCAAAAAAAAGAAACAAGAAAGAAAACGAAACCGATCATCCGCGAAAAGAACTATTGAGCTCGAACCAAGGTGACGAATCGATTTATAGGTATGCAGGATGACTAACGATGCCACTTTTTAGGCCTGGCTACACTATGCGTTTTCTGCGTGCTTTTTTTTGCGTGTTTGCGGGTTTTGCGTAATATCGTTCTAGAAAAATAAACGATATTACGTTTTTGTGATGTTTTTTATATTTAATTCTAGTTTATTAACTTCTGCATATAGCTAATGTAAAAATTATATTATTTTTTACTTTTTCTAGAACGATATTAGGCAAAAAACGCAAACCCGCAAAAAACGCACGCATAAAACGCATAGTGTAGCCAGGCCTTTTGACTTCTTGTGTCAAATAAATTCCATCATCTGGATAGCACGTCAACGTTTGTTGCAAAATGTCGTACTTGACATTTTGCAACAAACGTATACTATTTGGCGCGACTATATTATAGCCTCATAAATGTTCTGAAACTAAAACCGTTTCTTCGCAATTAACTTGGACCACGTCATCCCAGCTTATGCACGACAAAAAATAAAATAATGCTTCAGGATCACTGGCCTGAATTCCAATGCTTAAAGTTTACTCAAAACCGGTGTGGCTGAGCCTGAGGCACTCTTCGCTACATCTCGTGACGGCCACCATTGTGTTGCATTTTTCGGTAAGCTATAAGTTAATAAGGAAAAAATTGGTGAGTGGGTTGAAAACAGCCCTCACCCTCCACACCCCCCCCCCCACCCCCTCCTTCTTCTGGAAACACAAGTAACCGAAAGATCTGGCGATGGTTTATCCACTCTCCTCTGCCGCCGCGCTGCGAGGCCTCGATTCGTTCGGTATGTGGCTTCCTGAGCGGTCCTCCCCGGAGGCAAGGTGAAAGGTCATGGCCTGTATCAGAAATTTATACGTTGCTGAATATGTTTTATAGTTCTTCCAAGGCCTTGGACACCTTTTATTATATCGGATAAGCATTGCACTTTCTTGTCATTCAATACATTTAAAGAAAACTTGATCATAATCTTATACTGCGGCAACTGTAGTTCTGTTTACGGTTGCCTCTTTATGATACGGGCCACCACCACCTCCACTGCGCTGGAGCTCTGGCGTTCTACCCCTCCCCACTACGGACCGGCCCTCGGGCTAGGTGTGTTAGTACTGAGCGCAAACCTGTAGTAGTCACGTGACTTTCATTCACGTAGCGGGAACGGAAGCTATAGGCGATACCAAGGACGGGCTCTGGGGAGGCAACCGGCGCGGAAAAATAGCACGATTGTAGTTTTAGAAGAATATCTGTTGCGGTAAGAGGAATTATACAAAACGTAGGTCCTAGGAGCAAACATGTGTTATTCCTCCATACTTTGCGCTACATTTCCTTTCTCCAATGGCCAGCACTTAGCAAATAATAGCGCCATTCTAAATTGGTAATATATGTGTACAGTAGCAACTGCGGGTCCCTGTACCTCTTATGACGTCATAACTCCGTGACCTGACATGACCCGATCAATTTTTTTTTGGCAAAAGATGCGCAAAGGTTGCCCCAGAGGGTATTGAAAATTTCAGCCCGCTACGACAAGCCGTTTAGCGTGCACTTCGAAAAAACCTCAGGGGGGGTTGATACAACCCCCCCCCCTAGGCGTTCTAGGGTTAAGGTATTGACCTCGAGTCAAGGTCAGTTCAGAGCCCATCAGGCCACGAACTTAATCGAAGGAGGTCGTATCGCATATCATTCGATTCGGGAGGTCTTCCCGAGTCCATTGGTGGCTTTCCCGAGTCGCTGGCTCAATTTGATCGTGAGTTATTGACGAGAAACTCCTATGACCGGTGTGACGTCATAAATGACGTCACGGAAGGTCAACAATGCAAAAGTAAAGCATCGGATCTTGCAAGGAGTGCACGAAATCACGATTCCGTGTGCTTGAGATAGTTTGAAATCACTCCATGCGCAAAAACAACAGTTTCCTTATTTCCCCATTCACTTTTAATGGCGAGGTCACGTGACCTCGAAGAGTAGCAGGCATTAGCGAAAATTGCGAGTAGGGCACGACAGAAAGATGATTGGTGGTTTGTATGGCATGGCCATTTTTAGCGGCTCGAAATAACATTTCTCAAAAAGTCTAACTAAAGAGCAAGTTGTTGTTGATTATCACTGACTTGTGTTTAGGGGTTAATAATGACTGAATTTTTTAGTTTGGCCCAGAAATGTTGACAGCATTGTGTGCGTTGATCAATTCGGAGCTCAGGGACATATATTTTATTTGGATTATAAGCGTTTGTTTTTCACAACTTCCAGCGTTTTAACCCGCGCCCCACTGGGGTCTGCGTATAACACGCCCTACTGGGGGGGGGGGGGGGCTATTCATAGCCCCCCCTCCTAACTCCGAAACTACTGGGCCGATCGTCAAAATTCAAACGGCATCTGATAGCCCCGGAAAAACTGTCGAGCGAAACCTAATTTCATTGACCTCGAGGTCACCGATGACGTCACAGGTCAGGTCAAAGTAAAAATTATTAGCATTTTGGCTTCTTCACGTTTTGGGCCCTGGCCGCCGTCTTACAAGTCAGATCAGGCTCATTTTTGGTTCACACACTCGTGAACAGATGCTCTAGATACTCTGAGGGTACCAAACTTGTACTTTGATTTTCAGGTCAAGGTCAGGTCATCACAGGTCACGAAAATATGATATCATCCGTCGGTCACGTGACACATGTTTTATGGTCCATTTAGGTCAGAGATTTCGAATTTGATGTCGTTTGTGTCATTTGAGGTCATTTTGAGCCAAATTTAGCTCAGGTCAGGTCACTTTCAGGTCAAAAAAGGTCAAATTTTGAAGTTAAAATTTTTCAACAAAAAAGGTGTCTATTGGATGCAGTTTGAGCTCAGGAACACGATGGTGCTATTTATATTGGCGTACGATGGCAAATTCATGCTGAAAAATTGATTTGAAAAATTAATAATTGTTAATTTTTTGCAATAATGCGTATAACTTGGCCATTTTTGAAGATATTTAGCTAAAACTTGCTAGAGTTAGTCATAATAATGCGTTCTATGACATATATTCCGGTTTTTACGAAAAGTCAAAATTTTTTTGAAAAAAAAAAATGTAAAAATATAAATTTTGAGTTTTATTATATAAAATTTTCTAAATTTTCAAAATTTCGAAAATCCGAGATAGCAGTTTGATAGTGCAGTCTATTTTGAGTCCTCTCATGTAAAGGAATTGGATCTAGCTTAAAAACTGAGCTCTTGGGAGCGATTGCCGTGGTTCAATGTTTTGCTTCGAAATCGGCCGAACATGACGTCACTCTGACGTCATTTCCGGCCGACCTATGGTAGGTACGAAGTTCAAATTTTGACACAAGGTGTCAAATTGATGCAGCCGAAGGTACTGAAAGTTTGGCGTCGATACGTCAAGCGGTTTGGAAGTTATTGCAGAAAAACGGGAGGGGGGCTATAAATAGCCCCCCCCCCAGTGGGGCGCGGGTTAAAGAGCGCCGGGCCTTCAGTAGAGCGGCGAGGTGACAATTGCCCCTACATCATGTGGTTTACTGGCGCATACCTCGAAAAGTAGCAGGGAAAAGCAGCAAAGCACCTATATGGAACAAAAGATGAGTAATCAGAGGCTAGTATAAAATGTTCATTTTTAGCCGCTCGAAATAACGTTTTTATAAAAGTCTAATTAAAAAATTGGATATGATTTTAAATTACGTCTTGCAGCTGCTTGCAAACAGCTAGCTTATCTTGCAGAAAAGCGATGCAATATGTCAGAATGATGTTGGCACAGTGAACAACAGTGCCCTGAACTAGTCTGACAGGAAATTTCGTTCAAAACGACGATTGGTCAACTAATAAATTACCACTAAAGTTCATCATTAAAATCGGTAAATGTGGTGGCCTATAGAGAGCCTAAATTGTCTTGTGTTTGGTGACAACTGACGACCTCAATTTTGACCTTAGGGCAAAACTAGCATCGGAATCGTATTCTTCGATCAATTTGGGATTAAATGATACCTATTTTGTTCATATTGCGGACAGTCAGTTTGGGGGAATTTCTAGCGCTTTTTCAGGCTGCCGGCCTACAGTGCTCCGTGGCGCTGCATGATGAATTCCATCCCCGCCTCCACTCCCCCGAACCTCTCCGACCCTCCCGGTGCCTCTCAGGCTCTCCGTTCCTCCCCACCCCCACTTCCCTAAATCACTCCGACCCTCCCGGTGCCCCCTCCCCTGACTCCCGTCCCTCCCGCACTTGGTCGGTAGCGTCTCAGCCTGCCCCCTCTCCTCCCCCTCCCCCGGTCATCCTTTCAGATGAGTTCCGGGTGGACCCGTCCCGGCACCGGGCTGTTAATCTGGCCACGCTGACGGGAATGTTCAGTGAAATGGCTTGTTTTTCATTAGCGGTACCCCGATCTGTGTGCCGCCCTCAGGAATGTTAGGCCCCCGCCATCTGAGGGTCTTGTCGCAGTGACTTCCTGCCCAGGCCCGACTGGTGATTTTAGAAACGGCCTCAGATAGAATTTACGTTTCTTGTTGATTTTGTTTGATATGAAGTTTAGGTATGTGCTACATCTGGTCCTGGTAACCCTGCGAATAACTGTATTTAGGTAGGTATTAAAGCATTGCAATGACGTTTAAGAAAGAAGCATGTTATTATCGGTAGGGGCATTATCATCGAAACTATTAAATGATTTCGGTAACTGCTTCGGTCCAGAGACTCCCAAATCGGTCCCCATAAGCGTGACGCGATACTGCTCGAACCGAGCACGTTTAGATGCCTCCTACGAGTCATCTCTGTCATTACCTGTTTCCGATAAAATGCTTATCCTACTAAATGAAAAAAGGTTTACCATGCCACAAGGCGGTCATTTTTTTTTGCCGACAGACACTGTCATCGACAGCATCAAAATCAGCTCTCACAGTCCACTCAATTCTACAATCTACAGTCTCGTCTGACTGTCTATCTATCCATCCGTCCGTCCGTCCGTCCGTCTGTCCGTATGTACTTACATACGTCCGTCTGTCAGTTTATTTGTCCGTACGTCCGGCTGTTCGTCTGTCCGTCTGTATGTCCGTCCGCCCTTCCGTCTGTCCCCCTGCTCGTCCGTCCATGGCAGTTCGTCTGTCCGTCCGGGCGTTCTGCTAACTTTTGTTTGTTCTCTCTGAATGTGTATCCGTCTATTTGTTCGTTTTTTTCGAATTATCTTTTGTCGTTTATTCTGTTAATGCTTTTCTTACTGTGAATCTGTCTGTCGGCCATCGTCGGGACTCAGGAGGTTTAGCTGCGGTGACTGCCCGCCTGAGCCACGGGGCAGCGGTGCGCCGAGCCAATCTGAGACTCCCGGCTCCCACCCACCACCGTCGCTCTGTTCCGCGCTGGTCTGAGGCCCAGCACTAGAAGCGTCGGTGTTACTTGCTGGCTGGCAGCGCCACCGTGGGACTCCCTCTGCCTCAGTCTGAGATTCCCTCTGCCTGAGTCTGAGACTCCCACCCCATCACCGGCGCTCTCTGCGCCGCGCCGCGCCGGTCTGAAGCGCCGGCCACCGCCCACGGCGCTGGCCGGCGGCGCCGGCGGTCATTGCCATGACCGTGAAGTGTGAGCGGACCGAACGGGATCGCGATGCGGCGGCGGCCGCTCTGGCCTGGCGGGACCACCTGGCACTGGGGCTGTCTGGGAGACTGCGACAGACCGTGGACAAAAAAATGGCTGTGGCAGACAGCTGCGACAGTCGGCGGATAAAAGACGGTCGACAAGAGACGACTGAACACACAATGAACAAAAGACATGACAAACAGACAAACCAGAGACGAAGAAAGCAAAAGATAAGATAAAGCACATAAAAACGAAAATTCAGACCGAGCTTTATATGTGGCAGCATAATTGAAAGCCAATATGAGTGAATGCATGCGCATGCATGCACACACATACATGCACAATACATGCACAGTTCCTTGGCGCGTTGAAGCACACTAACCGTACCGGCGACTGGTTGACAGAGTATGATGGCGGATGAGATGACTCGTCCTGAGACTGAGGGCGTCGTCACCATGGTGCTGCTGCCGCGCCGGATCAGCTTCCTGGCCTGGATGGGGGTGAAGGAGAGCCTGCTGAGGTCGACCATCCTCAACATCACCAGAGACAGCGTGAGCCACGAACGGGGCAAATATTTGCCATTCCAGATGCGTAAATTAATTAAACATTTACTTCAAGGGTCAATATAAAAATGCTACAGAGGTATCGTGTCATCATCGGGATACTGGTTTAATAATTAAAATGATTTGTTCATAAAAGCCTCGATGCGCCTAAGTTTAATTCAATAATTATGTTTCGTGATGGAATGAAAATGCATTTGAGCGGCATGAATTTCCGCCTATATGTTAGTGCACAAAATCTGACCATAACATTGACATAAATCCGTCGTTTTAAGCGCTAGTAACTCGTAAGTCGTATTTCCTTCATTATTTCAGGTTTCCAACGACACGGAGCTGGAGTGGGTTTACGTGTCGCCTTCTCCTGTCTACCGTCCGCCGCACATACTGCTCCACTTCCTGATCGTATGGCGGGGCGATCGGCCAGCACTGAGCACCGTTACACCGACCGGCGGCCCTGCCAGCACCTCAGCGGCCGGCTCCGCGCCGCCGGCCACCGCGACTCCGCTGACCTCTGACCCGGCGCCGACCCCGGCGACCTCTGACCCCTCACCGACACCCGCGGCGCGCCGGCGGCGGCGGCGGGCGGCCAGCGCCGACAGGGAGGGGGCCATACCCGCCTGGATGCTGGCCGAAATGATCGCGGACAACGCCGAGGAGATCGGAGACATGGTAGGTTATAACCGCAGGTTGTTGAAATAGAGAAGGGCTATTCGTTAGAGTTGTGTTCTTCTATTGGAGACGGGTAGCAGACGGGTGGCTGAAATGGGGACGGGCTCCCGAAATGTGTTATAAGCTAGGAAATACACCAAAAATATCGATCGTTAAATCAAACATTCGATGAAAGTCCGTTACTTTCGTGCTCATGAACACCTAGTTTAGGACAACCTGCGTTCATTTATGGTTTTATTCATTTGCTTTTAGTCTGCTAGCCTTTTCTGGACTTGCCCCGTGTTGATGGTTGAATTGAAGCCCCCTCCCCCCGGCCTTGGTGACCTATCTCCGCTGACATTGCTGCGCTCTCTCGCCAGGTGTCTGCGGACGTGGAATCGACCTCGGCCGGCCTGGGCCCGCCCTCGTCCTCCTGCTCCCAGGAGGAGGGCCTGCTGGGCAGCAGTGGTCAGGTGATGGTGATCCTGGCCGCCGCCGCCGCCTGCTGTCTGTGCCTGGCGTGCGGCGCGCTCGTCTACGTGCGCCTGGTGCGCGACTCGGGCCACTGGGAGCCGCAGCCCGCCTACCACGAAGGGGTCAGTGGCTCCAACATTGTGCTCTATGACCGCAGCGCGCTCAAATGCGAGACCTGCCACTCGCCTTACATCTCGCCGCGCTTTATGTACAGAACCTGAGGCGCCGGCTGATCAGGCTCAGCGCACCTGTCTGTCTGGCTCAGCATTCTGCATAATTTTGTATCAGGTGTACCTTGCATCAGCATAATATTTTAAGCAACATATTTATCGTAATAGTCCTAAGATCGTTACAACATTCATACAATGTTATGACATTTTATTGCTATTGTTTGCTAAACCAATTGTGTATTTCGGCGGTTAAGTCTAGTCACATTTTCTTACAATGGCTTGCACTAAACTGATGTAAATTATCTAAATACACCGTTGACTGGTCGGCCTGTGTTTGTCTCGCGCTGCCGAGTGTCTGACCCGCGCGACTGGGGCGGCCCTCTGCCAGGAGCGAGTCGGAGGGCTGGACCTGCACTCGGACGCCGACTGCAAGAAGGGCGAGGAGCCGCCGGACGGCACCGGAGCCGAAGTGGTGCCGCTCACCGACGTATCCAGAACGTCGCCCGGCTCTCAGCGCGGCGACGCCAGGGTCTGACGGCTGTCCGGGGTCTGCCCTGATCTGACGGCTGCCCAGGGTCTGTTTGGGGTCTGTCCGAGGTCTGCTGAGGTCTGCCGAGGTCTGCCGGGGGTCTGCCCGTATAATCTCTCCGGGATCTGACGGCTGCCCGTGGTCAGCCCGCGGCCTGACGGCTGTTCGAGATCTGCTCGGGGTCTGCCCGGGGCCTGCCCGGGACCTGGCGCCCGTTCGCAGGCGACACCGCGGTATGATGATTCGCTCTGGAGACGTCTTGGTCTGGCATAGTGCGACGATGGAAAAGGCTTCAGGATCTGACCGAACGCGGATGATTCTGGTGCGTGGAGGCCGGAGGGTCTGACAGAAATGTCATGATTTTGATAGAAAAGCGGGAGAGACAGAGTTACGTTTCGTGGTACACTCGGGGGCAGATTGATGTTCCACCACTCCCTACCCATCGGGCTCCCATGGCTCAGCACTGGCTGCTGCCAGTGGCAGCACTGGCAGCACTGGCACTGGCAGGCAGTGTTGAGCAGTGCTGAGGGCAGGCAACACTGACAGCAGCTAGTGCTGAGCCATGGGATCGCCCGATGGGTAGGGAGTGGTGGAACATCAATCTGCCCCCGAGTGTACACACAGGCGTCAGTTTTCAGTGGGGTCAGGTAGTGCTTGGGTCTGAAAGTGTGGAACGAAGAAGCCATCGGAATCCATCGGGAACAGAGACGACGCCAGAATCTGGTGAGACACCTCGACGGTGGAAGCCCATGACAATTAGTCACGGTGTGCTGCTCTTATTGTCGTAGTGGGGACGGCTAGAGACCAAAGGGATTGGAAACCTGCATTGGCTCGCACTGTGTGATGCTCGAGGTAGATAGCGAAGTACTTCGAACCAGATACAGAACAATAAAACAGTTTGTATGCGTGAGTCGTGACTAGAAATAGCAGGAGGAACGCGTTCATCAGTGATGTAATACGAAACATAGGCATAAGTTGGGCATAAGGTATCTTCTAGTGCGAATTGGCACTAATTCTTCCTTGCAGGACAGTTCCAATGCTTATTTAGCATTTAGGCACTCAAATCGCGCCACAATAGCGATTTGCGACAGTTGCATTGCAAATGTATTAGGATCAAAGAAGTAGTGCTATGAGACAGTCTGTGGTGCCACTTTAGAGCTTATGCTATTTACTGGATTTTTTTATAAGGTGCGTGTTCATTGTCTGATAGTAAGTCCGTATGCGTGTCCTTGTTTCGTTTGCTTTTAGCTTCGCAGTTTGTTGTCGAGCGTCAATGTTATTTTGTGTCGCACAACTCAGTGCCCACTTTATCTAGGCACTTGTTGGGTCGTAAATTGAATAAATATGACAATGAGCTAAGTCTTGTTTCAGCAGCCACGGGCACTTTTCGAAAACCGGACATCGGGGAGTATCGTTGCAGCATTGAGAAAGCCTTGCATTTCTGGAGGGCTCCAGCGGTAAAACTAGTAAAACATACACGGCACCGGACTCGGAGACAAAGAACGTTGTCATACAATACAAGTGCATTCAAATATACAGATGCAACTAAAGCTAAACCAGGGCGGGCACACAGCACATGACGTGCTAACAGTGCAGTGCTCAGTGTTTACAGCCGCGTCCACAGAGCTCTGTGAAGCGCTCAGCCGCTGCTGTCGGCTATAGTGAGACCGCCGGCCCGGGGCGTCCCACCGACCGGCGCCCTAATGGGTAGCTGGCAGTCCGTTCACCCTACCGGCTCCGTTATAACGTGCAGAGCAGCGCCGGCGGCCCGGCGCAGAGAAAAAAATCAGCAGAAACTCGGCGCCGGAGCTGCCGGAGCCCTCAACGCTCAGCCAGCAAACTAACACCACTGACGGCAAATTTCACATGTAAAACGTGCACTCTTATCTAAATTTGTAACACGTGCCACGCTTTTTCACTAGAATCTCGTTTTTAAGTCTGATAGCTTCCTGGTCTGTGTGCCAAGCTCGGTGCGGTTTTTTCTCGTCGGTCGCCGGCGGCCTGCCATTCAGTGCGAGCCTATAAAGGCGTGGTGTGGACGACCGGCGGCGCCAGTGGTGAGCCTCCCCGAACACAGCCGTCATGAGGAGCTCCACGTCGCTGCTGTGGCTGCTGGGCGCTGCAGTGCTCGCCGTCAGAGGTAAGAGTGATTTACAGCTTCCAGTTTATTGTCCAAATAACACCACCGACAGACCCGGTAGGTTTAATCAATGGCATTGGCTACGATGCAAATATTTACGTTTTGGATTTACTTTGCGCAAATATTTGGTAAGAGAAAACTTTATTGACTTTAATAGTCCTAGATGACAGTAAAAAGTCTTATGTGTAATAGTGTGAGTAAAATACTTTTGTGTAGGTATGTCCAACATTGAAAACGTCTACTTTTAAATATGCATGTGTCCAAGACTCCGCAAACACCCAGTGCACGACCTGTCACAGCCCGCTAACACTCCCCCCCTCCCGCTGCCCTTCTCCGGCAGCCGAGCACCATGACGGCCTGTTCAGTTTCGGCGGCCTCGAGTCGCTGCGGGACCCCGAGTGCGTGCCCGAGTCGTACCGCCTGCCGGAGCGGATCAGCGCCATCGCCGACGAGTGCATGCGCCGCGTGGAGCAGGCCTTCGAGTCGCAGGACGACCTGGACAGACTCAGCGCCGAGCTGGCCGTCCGTGAGTGGAGTGGGTCCGGGGGCAGGGATGCAGGACACTGGCCGTCCGTGAGTGGGTCCGGGGACTGGGACAGGACACTGGCCGCCGTCCGTGAGTGGAGTGGGTCCGGGGGCAGGGATGCAGGACACTGGCCGTCCGTGAGTGGAGTTCAGGGACAGGGACGGGGACGGGGACACTGGCCGTCCGTGAGTGGAGTTCAGGGACAGGGACTGGGACAGGGACAGGGACAGGGACAGGGACAGGGACACTGACCACCGTGAGTGGAGTTCTGGGACAGGGACAGGGACGGGGACACTGACCGCCGTGAGGGGAGTTCAGGGACAGGGACAGGGATGGGGACACTGACCGCCGTGAGGGGAGTTCAGGGACAGGGACAGGACACTGGCCGCCGTCCGTGAGTGGAGTTCAGGGACAGGGACAGGGACGGGGACGGGGACACTGACCGCCGTGAGTGGAGTTCAGGGACAGGGACAGGGACAGGGACAGGGACACTGACCACCGTGAGTGGAGTTCTGGGACAGGGACAGGACACTGGCCGCCGTCCGTGAGTGGAGTTCAGGGACAGGGACAGGGACAGGGACACTGACCACCGTGAGGGGAGTTCAGGGACAGGGACAGGGTTCTGGCCGTCCGTGAGTGGGTTCAGGGACAGGATACTGGCGGCCGTGAGTGGGCCCAGGATCAGGGTATCTATATGATTTCAAGCTTTTACGACTAGACATCTTAATTCAAGGTAGGTACGTTTTTCAAAACGTACCTACCTTGAATCAGGTATCTACTCCGTCCGCGAATGGGTCCGGGCCCGGGGACAGGGCCATGGCCGTCCACTGTCCAGGAGTGGACAGAGGGGCTCTGTAGGGCGCTCGATATCAGATGTGAATTTACCAACTCGGCATTGAAATAAAGCTTTTGATAATGCCGTTCATGGTGGTGATAAGGGGTGGATGCAATTAATTAAGTGCAAGTTATGCATATAACTCTTCTTCAACTATGCGAAAGCTTTTGGTCTGCGTTCTAACATCCCATATGCGGTTCCTGTGTCTGGGGCTGTTTTACCTTGACATTGACCTGACCTTGCCTGCTGACCTTGACCCGGGCAGTGAACGACCCGAAGAACCAGGCGCGCAATATCGGCGGCTCGGTGCGCCGGTTCCAGCTCGGCATCCGCGACTGTATGGCCGAGAGCATGGGCGTGGTAGACGACGCCGGAGAGTTCGTCGAACAGAGGGTGAGCAAAGCTGGAGAACCGGCGGAAGAGCTAGCCAAATGTAATGCGGAAATTGTGAGAAATGCACAGCACAGTGGCGGAGCTTCCTATACAGTTGGTGGGGCGGCTGCTCCCCCCCCCCCGCCCCACCAACTTCCTATTTTGCCCCACCAATAAGCATTTTGCCCCATCAACTTCAGCTGATTTGTAAGACTTGTTGTTTTGCAAATTAACCTTTTTCGCATTGAGGAGCTTTGGAATGTCTGTGTACTATACACCCGGTCTCTGACGCCGCCCCGTGTCCCCCCGCCGCCCTCAGCACCGTGACTGCTATGTGTCATCAAGGCCCACCTCTGACGCCGCCCCGTGTCTCCCCGCCGCCCGTCCTCAGCTGGAGGAGGAGATCTCGGCGCTGGGCTTCCCGGCGCCGTTCGAGCGGGACGTGCAGGCGGCGTCGCGCGCCTGTCTGCACCACACGCCGGCCGACCTGAGCGTCGAGCAGCGCCAGAACTTCTACTACGTGTGCCGCGACTCGCTGCTCGAGAGCAGCTGCATGTACAAACGGCTGGCGCGCGACGACCCCGACCGCGCCCTCGACATCGGCATCCAGCAGACCGAGTGTCTGGAGAACCTGAAGCCAACGCCCACGGTGAGTTGAGCAGACTGTCTCCTCTCTCCCTCTCTATCCCTCACGCATAGCGCATATTTAACCCTGCAATAGTAAGCTGCAGATTCGGCTAAATGTGTTTTGAGCAATGGATTGTTAAAATCAGTGACCAATGGAGCCTTGCGGTTAAGACTTACAGTGATCTGGCCATTAGGGTCTCGTGGGTGATGCCTGATAGTGGGGCCCACATAGTGATTTCCCGGTCCTCGGGTCTGGGGTCAAGCCAGGCAGCGGATTGTTTCTACTAAGGAGATTGCATCCTTGGAGTGCAATGACATTCTCTAGGCGTCTCTCTGTCTCGCCGTCTCTGACCCCATCCCGTCTGTCCGCTCCCCCAGATCGTGTCGGCCATGGACGAGTGTCGGGACGCTCACGAGGTGCCCGTCCAGTACGCCACGCTGCGGCGGCGGCGCAGTGTCCCCGACGCCGGCGCCGAGCCTCTGGAGGGCTCCGGCGAGACTGAGGAGGCGGCCGAGAAGCCGGCGTCGGTCACCGAGCGAGTGCACCGGTTCATCTACTGCGTGTTCGACACGATCGGCGCGCTGCGCCAGGACGGACAGCTGGACGTGACGCCGCTCATCGAGCAGCTCAAGCAGTTCGAGGGAGACGAGAGGGTCAGTGCGGAGCGCACGTCCAATAATTGGCGCGGTTTGGCAGGCTTTCATGGTTTAGGATTTGTTAGAAGATAGGTGCGATATTCTTCCCCTTCCGTTTTTGGCCACACCTAGGTACCTGCTTTTTGCGTGTGTAAAGAAACCTGCGGCACGCAGCGCCGCGAAACCTGGTATAGCTTATGATGCATGGCCATTAATTTCTAAGCGTGTGTAATATTTTTGACCCTAGGACACATAAGGTCAGGCCACCAGGTCAAGTTGACTGACCACGCCTCTAAAAATTTGTGATTCTGCCATTCCTACAGACCACTATCTGACCACTTTTGTTGTCGTGCCGAGTTTAGCTGTTTAGATGCTCGAGTGATTACCTTGGCCTACAATTTGTGAGACAGCGTGACTGACCATTTCACGGTTTTGCCCGCAGGCTGTGAAGCTGCAGGTCGACGCTGCCACCCACTGCCAGGACAAGACTTCGATCGAGGAGTACAACATGTGCTACTACGACGACGTATCAGCAGGCTGCCACATCTTCAAAGTTCAGCAGGCCTTCCTAGCAGGTACGTGCCTACGTGGAGTACATTTTTCTTTTATTACAAAATATTGCAGTCGGTAATTTAAATAAACAATGGAAATAATAAACATTTGAATTCTAAATAAGTTTTGTTTAATTAATCTTTATCAGAAGATCAAGCGGTAAATCTGCTTTTAGTCGCACAAGTAAACCGATTCATTAAAAAGCTTTGCAGATTGTATTGGGATGCCGTGCTATGAAATTATAGCGAGCCGTTTAGTAAGCGAACGACAGTAACGCATGCTCTATTGCGCCAGTCGTTTGTTCAGGCACCACACCCTCCGTATCTCCTTCCCTCTCCCAGCTTCAGGTGACCCCTCACCGCTGCCGGAGTCAGATTCTGACCTCCCCCCCCTCCTCCTCCGCCTCCGTTTCCCAGGTGACCCCTCGCTGCTGCCGGAGTAAGTTCTGATCTCCCGCTCCCCTCTCTGGCCCCAGGTGACCCCGCGCTGCTGCCGGAGTAAGTTCTGATCTCCCGCTCCCCTCTCTGGCCCCAGGTGACCCCGCGCTGCTGCCGGAGTAAGTTCTGATCTCCCGCTCCCCTCTCTGGCCCCAGGTGACCCCGCACTGCTGCCGGAGTAAGTTCTGATCTCCCCCTCCCCCTCTGGCCCCAGGTGACCCCGCGCTGCTGCCGGAGTAAGTTCGGAATTCTGATCTCCCCCTCCCCCTCTGGCCCTAGGTGACCCCGCGCTGCTGCCGGAGTACTAGCCTGTGCTACCGGAGGACATCGTTACCTGCAGCACGTTCACGCGCTCACCTATATTGGCGCTGAGAGAGACAGCTGAAGACCGACTCCGACCGTCACCAGGACGTGGCCCGGGTCAACAGGGGTCACCGTCTCCTCCCAAACTGACCAGCCGATCTTGGTGGCCGCCCAAGTGTGATTACTACTAGTATTCTGAGGTTGTTATCCGGAGCGCTGTTGCCCCGGAGTAGATAGTGGCATTTATTATATGATAATTGTGGGTAAGCGTTGTGAAGGAGAGGCTACGAGAAATATACATTCCTAATGCTCGTGTCACCCTTGTGATGGAATAAAATGAAATGTAAAATGTGTGCTTCACTTATACTGAGCCTTCTTAGCTGAAATAATGCCGTCATACGTGCACTGCCTATGTACAGTACACAGTGAACAGTGAACAGTGCATTGCACAGCATTGACCGGTCTGAATGCCTTGAGCGTGCACTGAGAGCCGACAGCCTGGCGAGTCTCGCTGCGTTCCTGGTACGACACAAGCAGCCACCAAAACAGCCCTATCTTGTACAAAAATAGGCCCTAAAAGGGTCGTCGCGCATGGAACCGTCCCGGAGCACATCAGGTTACAGGCAACTCTGACAAATGGGCCCGCTGTTTTCGCTAGCTGACCCACCAGCAAGGGTCAAAGTTCCACAGAAACGCAGTAAAGAGAGGTCTCCAGGACCGAGCCGGGTGTCCAGTGTGCCTCTCGACCCGTCCATGGGATTTGACACTACAGGGAGCCCGGCTGTCAGTCGTGATAAATGTGGCAGGTCAGCTCCGATCGCGGCTCCGGTCCCTTCCCTCCCCCCTCACCGGGCGCGTCTCCCCTCCCACCGCGAGCGCACCCCCGGCTCCCCGGTCCCCCCGAAATCTCGGCACAGGACACAGGGGGCCAGCAACGCTAGAGGCGACAGTGCATGGCACTGAGGGCAAGACACGAACATGATGCATGCGTGTGACTGGAGGTCTGGGTTGACGCACAGATACGAAAAACGAATTTGATGGAATTGCCAGCGCAAGTATAATATGGATATTGCTTAACCCTCGCCCGTAAACGGTGTTTTGCCACCTTCGCCCATGCAGGGGGGGGGTTGGTGCGACCCCCCCCTGGCGTTTGAAAACGGAGCGTCGTAGAGCTTAGAGGAAAAGACCAACGGATTGCTCTCAACGAGATCTCGCGATTGGTGGTATATTTTTTGGTCCTAGGTCAACATTCGGCCTACTTATGACCGGTCAAAGGTCAAATTTTCGGAAAAAATCTAACTTTTTTCAGATTTCCGCGCCGATTGCGGCAAAACGGTAAGAGATATCGACTTGAAACCTTCACTATCGTGATCCTTGATCAATTCTCTATCATTTGGTGTGTATTTTGATGTCATAACTCTAAAAATGATGCGTTGGGAGCATCGGAAGTCTGCAAGGTCATTTGTGCATTGGGTCACGTCAGGCGTGTGACGTCACTGACCTGACCCTGACCCAAAATGAACTACAAGAAACAACCGACGATGCCTGAAATGGATAGCAAATTCTAATTCAGGGCATCAAAATACCCCGAAAAGGCATACAAGTGCAAGAAGTCATTACAGGTCAACCGAGGTCACTGACCTTACCTTGACCTTAAGTAACCTTCAAAATGTCAACGGACATTGTGCCAATGTCAAATCAGCCAGTTGTGATTCTAAAACAATCCATCAGTGTGTCAGGTCAGTCGGCATTTATACCAATGTGAAGCAATGTCCAATTTAGCGTAAATCTGGCGGGAGGTTGTTCCCTTTATGACGTCATAACTCCGTGACCTGACATGACCTTGACAAAAATAAAATACCAAAAGTTGCGCAAAGGATGCCCCAAAGGGTACTGAAAATTTGAGCAGGCTATCTGAAACGGTTCGGCGTGTAGCTAAGAAAAACCTCAGGAGGGGGGGCTGCACCAACCCCCCCCCCCCTACATGGGCGAGGGTTAACCCTCGCCGGCACAGGGGGGAGGGGGGTTGATGCACCCCCCTAAGTTTTTTTTCGCGAATAACTCGCGTAAAAAACGGTCGATCGCGACGAAACTTTCAGTACCCTCGCATTGATCAATTTTACACCTAGGGTAAGGTGCCTAATTAGCGACCCCCTTAATTTGAGCCGTCATTGCTCACGCTCTGTGGGTGCCACTGTATTACTGGCTTGATTTTCGGAGAGATCGTTCATTTTTCTATTAACCCTCGCCCATGTAGGGGGGGTGCAGCCCCCCCCCTCCCGAGGCTTTTCGGAAATAGTGCAAAAACGGCGGCGCGCAGCGCCGCCAAATTTTGGGTACCTTATGGGGCAAACCTTGCGCATCTTTTGCTAAAAAAAAAATTTGACCGGGTCATGTCAGGTCACGGAGTTATGATGTCACAAAGGGAACAGCCTCCGGCCGGATTTTCACAAACTGAGTGCCAACGCCCGAGGTTTCCTGCCGGTGGTACGGACATCGGTTGATGGATCGTGATGAAACTTCCCATGCATGTTGGGGCAAGTATTGGCTATCATATGGTATAAGAAACTTGACCGGGTCAGGTCAGGTCACGGAGCTATGACGTCACAAGAGGAACAGCGTCCGGTACTATTTTTGAAAAGCGCCCGAACCACTATTTTGCTAATTCTTGTCACCTCAATGGGAATATGCAGCAATATTAGCTTCTATAGGGAGCAAATGGACCTCCCAAATCCAAAAATACAATCAGATTTCAAAAATTTAAATTTTGATTTTTCGAATTTCTGCCGCCGACTGTGACCTTGCCGACTTCCGGCGCTCCCAACGCGCCATTTTTAGAGCTAGGGAAACGAAATACATACCAAACGATAGAGAATTGATCAAGAAACACGATAGTGAAGGTTTCAAGTCGATATCTTTCACCGTTTTGCCGCAATCGCCGCCGAAAGTTGAAAAAGTCTATTTTTCCGAAAATTTGACCTTTGACCGGTCAAAAGTAGGTCAAATATTGACCTAGGACCAAAAAATATACCACCAATCGCGAGATCTCGGCGAGAGCAATCCGTTGGTTTTTTCCGCTAAGCTCTACGACGCTCCGTTTTCAAACGCCAAGGGGGGGGGTCGCACCAACCCCCCCTGCATGGGCGAAGGTGGCAGATCGCCGTTTACGGGCGAGGGTTAAAATATAGTCATTTTCTGCACCAATATTCACTAACTTATTTGTAGTGAGCATTTTGGCAAACCATTGCAAAAAACGCTAATAGGGAACTCTTCCCGATTAGCGACCGGGGAGGGTCGCTAATAAGTCTATGGGTTTCCCCATATTAAAAATGGCAAAAAATGGACGACGGTGAAAACAGGGCGCCTGGGGCGATTTGCTCAAGGTTCGTTAAATTTACACGTGACGTTTGGGATATAGAAGGCCCATGGAGCGGGAGAAGTTCCAAATGTCACGTGACTAATATGCCCTCCGGCGCCCTGTTTTCACCGGCGCGGCGTCCCAAAAAATGCGACGCCTGAAAAGATGAAATATGATCTCAAAAAGGTAACCTATACGCAAAGCACTCAATCACTCGAACAGGAACGTTTATCCAACATTTAAGTAAGTAAAAACTGATCACGTGATGCTCCGAGGGCGAAAAGAAGGCGGAAACCCAAATTTTGCGGGCTATCTCGTATGATATTCGAGGTCCGCGCTGAATTCGGCACCCCTGCAGTCGGTGACGACATTTGGCATCCACTGCCACACATTGCAAGCTTCAGCAACACCTCATTTTCATTTCTCTCTTTTCCCCTTTCTTTCCCTTCTTGAGCTATTTGCGACCATGTCAGGCGCAAATAGGAAATATGAGTTGCGACACATTTTTAACCGCCATGCTGTGCACAATTGAGCGATTCACTATGGGAAAACAACAATCAATTGAAAGAAGGAATGTCGATTCAGAATAAAAAAGTTGCATCATCCTAATGTGCATCGCTTTTCATCAGAGAGGGCCCAAACACACACGTTTTGGATAAGAAAATCGTCATTTTTATTTAACCCTCGCCCTGGCAGCGCATTTTTCATAACACGGCCTGTCAGGGGGGGGGGGGTAGATGCGACCCCCCCTCGCGATTGGCTCCTATGGCACTAGAAACACCAAATTTGGTAGGTAGGTGGGCCCCCTGGAGTTCTCGCCCCTGTGCAAATTTGGTTGCTCTAGGTCAATATTTAGGGGGGTTTTGGGGGGTATAAATGTAAAAATTTCGCTAAAAACAGGTCAAAAGTTCTTCGCTTATAACTTTTGATCTAATTAAGATAGAGCAAAAAGAAAAGCACCAGTGATCTCAGCACGTCAAGGCGCGTCGAATGATATACTTTGTAGCTTGCTTAAGTGTACTTAAAGTTTTCTTAAATTTTAAGTAAACTTAAATTAATAAATTAAGTTCATGTTAACCAAATTGCATCATATTGCATATCATTGGATTCGGCTGATCACCAGGAACACAATGATACCATTTTTTAAGCTCTAGCGTCATTATGTGCCAAGTAATTGGCAAAAACGTCATTTGACCTCAGTTGACCTCATTTGACCTGACCCATGGATAAGTACACCAAACAAAGAAGCACCAAGTGACCTGCTGTTAAGTACTGTGGTTTCAAAGCACAAAAGTGATAGAACGAAGCGGATATCTCCAGTATTTTCCGAATTTAGTATTTTCCCATAGGCTTAACATTACGACGTAATGACCTCTAACTGACCTCAGGTCAGTGAACTCAAAAAAACCGAACTATATGTTATACAACTCGGTGAACTTAGCACATCCTGAAAGTTTGAAGGAAATCAGTGCAAAACTGTGAGTTGGACAGGTGCAAAAAGAAAATTGAAATTTGACCATGACCTTGTACCGGTTTTTCTGACCTGGTGACCTGACCCAAAGTCACTTGGACCTGAAATTTTCAGGTCATATGTAAAAAGGTTTCCCCATAGGCTGTGCCAAATTTGGCGGCGCTGCACGCCGCCGTTTTTACGCTATCTTCGAAAAACCTTAAGGGGGGTCGCATCGACCCCCCTGCCAGGGCGAGGGTTAAACTCACTTGAAACGTCCCACCAGAAACATCGACGACCGGGAAATAGTTTAATTTGATAACCAAAGTATGGCTGACCTTTTGACGATGTTTTACCCCGTTTTCTCCTGCCAGTTTTTCTGTAGGGAGGTGGGTCGCAAATCGGAAAGGGTCGCTTATTAGGCACCTTACCCTACCCTGAAAATTTCATGACCCTGACCCAAATGACCTTTGACCTGTGACCTCTTTTCCGAGACCATGTTTGGCCGGAATCGCGATTCGGCGTATGTCGGCTCGCATTAGCCGCGCGTTTGCAAGCTTTTCGTGGTTTCAAACGTTCAAACATGTGATTTGATGTTGCTCCCATACATTAGCCCTCGCTGGCCCGGGGGGGGGGGGCGTTTTTCGCCCCCCCCCCTGGCGAATATTTGCGATAACTCCCGAACGCTTAGGAATAGGAAGGCGAAACTTTCAGTACCTTTTCTCCCATCAATTTGACATCTTCTGAAGTAAAAAATTTGGACCTAGCCCCCTTGATGACGTCACAAGGTCCATTTTTCTAGACCCCTGCACGGCAAAAATCGGCGTCACAGACGCAAACTTCAAATAGCTGCTAAAAATAGAGTTTTAGAGATAATAACAAATTACGAGCACGGCTGTGTAGCGTTTGACCTAGAGAAACATAGAAAAATAGTTTTGGTGACCTGAGGTCAGAGGTCAGGTCAACGACCCCGAAATGTGGTTTTAGTTTTTCGCAAATAACTTCGACAAAAATGGTCCTAGAGCTACGGCAGTGGTACCATCGCATTCGCCTTGTCAAGCCGCGTCGAATGATATATATTTTGTTCGGAAAAGGTCAAGTTTCATGTTGACCTCATGTGACCTCGAATGACCTCTGGTTGACCTTGACACACGAAAGGTCGTTTATGATGGATTTGTACCCGCTGATCACGAATCTGGCATCTATTTTCCTCTAAGCCTTCATTTAGAGCTTCCGGATGGCAAAATTGTCTTATTTATTATTACTAACTTGAATCAGAGAAATAGCCTCTAGCAGGGATACTCTTCTGTGACCTTGACCTTTGAGCAGCCTTGTATCGTAAGATGAACCACAAATAGGGAACTGATAAGCCTCAAAACATTTCAAAACATCTTGGAAGTTAGCACGCAAGATGTGCGAAAAAGTGCCAAGTTTGAGGTTAATGTTCAGCGTGACCTTGACCTTGACCTTTGATTTGGAGCACATTTTCAGAATCCTCAGATTCTCTTCTTTCGTTTGACACCCAATTTTGCCGGTTTGATGCAGCCTGCCGTCCTCTAGAAGGCTTACTTTGAGATCACTACACATGTGCCGGTTTTGGCCTTTGACCTTGACCTCTGACCTTGAAAATTGACCTGAGGTCAAAAATTTTAGGTGCATTAGAATCGTCTCGTAAGGACTTTTCGCTTTGTATCGCTTTTGTTTCCGTAGCTCCCTTATTTACGGAGTTAGACAGGGGGGCGAAAAACGCCCCCCACCCCCGGGCTGCGGTGGTTGGGATTACCCCCCGGGCCCGGCCGGGTTAGGGTGGGTGTCAAGGTCACCTGAAGGTCAGGTCAGGTCATTGACCTTTGGTGACCTCGGGTGACCTCGGTTCACTTTTTCGAGTTTTACATGTTTCTTGGCTAGTTTTTGGAGCTGAATTCGAATTTAGCAACCATTTGAACATTTACGAAGTAGTTTTGGTGCCTGCGTAACATGTTACGAAGCTGTCAGAGGCGGTTGACACGTACTACGAATACCCGTCACGACGCCTACTGGTTGACCTGACCTGACCTGACCCGACCTGGTCTAAATGCTTAAAGACATCATCTCTGATCAAAACTAACACGATATTCGTGATCAGCACCCCGGAAATCCACATAGCAGCCACACTTTACGACTTTCTAACAGGTCCCGATTTTCTTGGTTTTCGGGTCATTGACCTGACCTGGAAGGTCACCCGATGACCTAGAACCTTAAAATTGGGTATCATCGGCTCCCTCTCGTGACGGGCAGCACGCTCGTTTTTTTTTCCGCGAAGCTCTAGCTCGATCAGGGGCCAAACGCGAGTGGGGGGGGGGGGTCGTACCCCCCCCCCCTTGTGCCGTCGAAGGACGCAAAATGGCTTGTGCCGGCGAGGGTTAACCATGCTGCATGCATCTTTTGTTACATTACTAAGCAGAACATGCTAAGCGAGCCAATGTTATCGAACATTGTTTATAGTTCTGTTGACTATTAACCCGCGCCCATATGGGGTCTGCCGAGCAACGCGGTCTGATGGGGGGGGGGGGGCATTTTGGCCCCCCCTCAGATCTCGAGAACCACGCAACATAGCGACAAGCGGTAAACGGTGTTGGATAGCCCCAGCGGGGAACTACCTTGTGACCCAATTTCATTGACCTCGGTCAAACCGATGACGTCACAGGTCAGGTCAAAGGTCGAATTTTCACCGTTTACAGGCATTTCAAGAAATGCGTTGTAAAATCGAGTAAAATGCATTTCATTGAAAATCATCGATGGAGAAATGTTCTTCAAACACATATTTTGCTATTTGAGGTCACTGATACCAGGTCAGGTCACAGAGGTCAGGTCACTGGGGGGTCACAATATGAAAGTGTCGTGTGATACATGTTTCATGGTCCATTTTACATGACAAATGCGATTATGTGGGTCAGACAGACTTTAGGGCCAGCTTAGGTCACGTTTTGGTCAAGGTCAGGTCAAGGTCAGGTCAAGGTCAGGTCAAATTAGGTCAAATTTCAAAGTTGATATTTTTGCATAAAATGGGTATCGATTCGATGCAGCTCGTCACGGGGAGTTCAATGGTGGTCTCCGTTTTGCGCTACAAGGTCTAGAATTGCTAAAAATTGAGTTCAAAAATTTGACGTCATCAATTTTTAACAGTTTTTTCGCTATAACTTGGCCAAAAAAGAGGTATCGATCTTAAATTTGGTATGTATATCGAAGAGCGCAGGGATTATCACATATATTCCGGTTTTTTCAAAATTCGAAAATTTTTTGGAAACTTTTTGAGTTTTTCAAAAAAAAATCATTTTTTTGATTTTGGGGGGTCAAAATCCCAAAATTTCGAAAATCTGAGATAGCAGTTTTGTAGCGCTGTCTTTTCTCTACACAACCACATAAAGAACTTTAAAATTGCTTGTTAACTGTAGAATTGGTGAGCGTTTCAAGATGTCATGTTTTTTGCTCATTTTTGCTCGAACATGACCTCAGTTTGACCTCAATAACTCCTGACCTGAGGTGACCTATGACTTGAAATTTTGTGTGAAGGTGTCAAATTGATGCCCGGTAAGGTACCCAAAATTTGGCGGCGCTGCGCGCCGCCGTTTTCTCGCTATTTAAGAAAAACCACAGGGGGGCCAAAATGGCCCCCCCCCCCATCAGGGCGCGGGTTAATGAGAAATAACGCAAGCCGTATGTATGAGTAACCTGAAACAAATCAGCCCGGCATAAGAAACGTCGTTACCTAGTTATATAATGCGTATATAGGGATGAAAAGTCATTTAGTGTCGTCGAGCTGAAGTCTAGCATAAGATAACGTTTTGATATTTGGTAGACATCGGTAGTGATAGGTACTACCTACTTAAAACAAAAAAATATGAAAAATGTATAACGCATTAGTACAGTATTTCTATACAATTCCGTCATTAATTCCTTTCAGTCTGCACAAATGATGGTTGCAATGTACGTTTTACTGAATTTCGCTCATTCCGAAATCCATTGACGAGTTTCACATAAAGCTACAGCATTTCGTATCAGCGTGATATAGGTACTGACCCAGGCTACGCTACTATTCCCTCGCCCCGTTGGGGGCCATTTTGGCCCCCTGTGGTTTTTCCTGAATAGCAAGAAAACGGCGGCGCGCAGCGCCGCAAAATTTTCAGTACCTTCCCGGGCATCAATTTGACACCTTCACACCAAATTTTAAGTCTTAGGTCACCTTAGGTCAGGAGTTATTGAGGTCAAACTGAAGTCATGTTCGAGCAAAAATGAGCAAAAAACATGCAATCTTGAAACGCTCACCAAATCTACAGTTATCAAGCAATTTCAAAGTTCTTTATATAGTCTAGTAGACAAAAAGCGGCGCTACAAAACTGCTATCTTGGATTTTCAAAATTTTGGGTTTTTGACCGCAAAAAATCAAAAAATTGATTTTTTTTTGGAAAACAAAAAAAAAAATCCAAAATTTTCCGAATTTCGAAAAAACCGGAATATATGTGATAGTCCCTACGCTCTTCTATATACATACCAAATTTCAGATCTATATCTCATTTTTTGGCCAAGTTATAGCGAAAAAACTGTTCAAAAATGATGACGTCAAAATTTTGAACTCAATTTTTAGCGATTCTAGACCACGTACGGCAAAACAAAGACCACCATTGAACTCCCCGTGACGAGCTGCATCGATTCGTTACCCATCTTATGCAAAAATATTAATTTTGAAATTTGACCTAATTTGACCTGACCTTGACCTGACCTTGACCTGACCTTGACCAAAACGTGACCTAAGCTGGCCCCAAAGGCTGCCTGACCCACATAATCGCATTTGTCATGTAAAATGAACCATAAAACATGTATCACACGACACTTTCATATTGTGACCCCCCCCCGTGACCTGACCTCTGTGACCTGACCTGGTATCAGTGACCTCAAATAGCAAAATATTAGTTTGAAGAACATTTCCCCATCGATGATTTTCAATGAAATGCATTTTACTCGATTTTACAACGCATTCCTTGAAATGCCTGAAAACGGTGAAAATTGGACCTTTGACCTGACCTGTGACGTCATCGGTTTGACCTAGGTCAATAAAATTGGGTCACAAGGTAGTTCCCTGATAGGGCTATCCAACACCGTTTGCCGCTTGTCGCTAGGTTGCGTGGTTCTCGAGATCTTAGGGGGGGGGTCAAAATGCCCCCCTCCCCAACGGGGCGCGGGTTAAAGGCGGTCGAAACCGAAATATTATTATCAAATAATCCCATCTTACTGTACCTGGATGCAGGCACTGTATTTCATATGCACCACTTACCTCAAATGTGACGGGTCTGTTCAGGGTTTCGATCTTTGTCGCTGCATTTTCATTCTACCGTTGCTGCTGCACCTCAATATGGCGCAAAGGTCGCTCCTCAATCTTCCCCCTCCTTCCCTCCCCCGCTACCCCCGGAACACAACACTGCGCTGCTTGAATATCCCGGCCGACCAATGGCGAGCGTTCGTCACTCGAAACTCGACCAATCAGGTCAGAGTATATCCTCCCGCGGGCACGCCAGCCTCGAACCCGATCACGTGACCGCCTGGGGCAGGGGGCGGGCAGCTCGAGCCTAGACTCGGGCGCTCTGTAGCAGCGCAGCTCTGTCAGAAGGGTGAGGGGGCTGCGGCGCTGCAGCATCAGTTCCAGTTGTGTTACAAACCGGAGACAGGTAGGGGGGAGGGGGTAGAATGTCCGGTGTTGACAACATTGAAACTGAACTGTCACGGCCAGAAGTGGCCACCGGAGTGACCTGTCTCACGAAGGAGCCGTCCACAGTAGCAGCCTGGTGTAACTCCAGGAGAAGCAGCAGCACAAGGTGAGCGGCAGTAGAACTCCTGATGGCATGTCTGATCAGCATGTCAGATGTCAGCCGTCAGTCATCCGGTGGCGCTGTCGCCCTAGCAATGAAATGTTATTACGATTGGATCGGTTCTAACTGGGGCATTCCACGATAGATCGTACCAGGCCCGTCACCCTCATCTCTCAGATTTGAATGAAAATTGGTACAAGGGGTAATCATAGGCTCCAAAAACACCTGCCAAAATATCAGACTTCTCAGATGAAAACTTTTTGAGTTACATTGCATAATATTTTCTTAACTTCAGATTGTAAGGGTGAGTTTGATGAGCTATAACTCAAAAACGAGCTAAGCAAGCAACAAACGGTAAACAGTTTTGAACTAACGATGAATCAAAGATTAATACAGTATTTTTAAAATTGGAAAGAAAAGCTTTACATATTGAAAAAAGTCGTAGTAGTTTTTTAAATTGTCTATAATGGCCCTTGGGACCAAAATTTTTGCCATTTTTATTTCTTCAAAATAAACCTCAGGTCCTTTAAAATCGACATGCAAAAAATTAGAAAGGTGTTCTTTCTATAAGTTCCTCATTTAAATGTATACAAAATGGGTTTCCGGGGGTTCGGTACGACCCCAGCTCGCCGTTTCGCCTCTAATGGAGCTAGAACCTTGCGGAAAAAACGAGCATGTGCGCCGTTACAAGATGCATCGAATGATACCATATTTTAAGGTCTCGGGTTCATTGGTGACCCCTGAGGTCATTTCAAGTGACCCAAATTACGGGTCCGGTTTTTGATAGATAACTTCGCAACAAATGGTCGCAGAGCCGCGATTTTAGCATCTTTGTGTTTGCCTAGCTCCGGCGCGTCGAATGGTATACTGTTTGTTCTGGTGAGTTCAGCTTAAGTCGCTGACCTCGGGTCAGCACACTGCCGTGTATTTGGCTCCGCTCCCCGACCGGGCGGCCCAGCCGGCAGCCAGCCGCCGGGCATCACGTGACCGCCCCGAGTCTGCGGCAAAGCCAACCAGCGCGGCGCTGGACAAACAGCGCCGCCACAGAGATGGTTAACAGTCCGGTCAGGCCACGAAGCTGGGTGAATGAGATCATATTGCACATCATTCGATTCGCAACGTCTTCCCGAGTCCATTGGTAGTTTTCCCGTCTCTCTAGCTCAATTTGATCGAGAGTTATTGACGAAAAAAACTCTTATGACCGTAGTGACGTACGAATGACTTCACGCAAGGTCAACAATGCAAAAGTGAGGCAAAAATGACTTCAATTGAACTTTCAGTAAACCAGTGATGTCACTAGGCAGCTTTACCACACCATTTGTAGGCTCTCTTCCGAAATCACAATTAGAGACCATTACGGTGACGCAAAATAAGTACATTTATAGAAAGAACACCTTCCTAATTTTTTGCATACTACTTAAAAATGATCCAAAAATGTTTTTAAGTAAATAAAAATTCAAAAAAATTTGGTCCCAAATGCATAAAAATGCAAATGAAAGGAAACTCGAGGTGTTATATATCAAAAATAATATAAATTTCAAAATTTTAAAAATGCATATTATTCTTTGTTTCAATGCAAGTTCAATGCCGTATAGCATTTGGCATTTGGATTATCCGTCTTGGAGTTACAGCCCGCTAAACTTGGGGCTGCAACGCAAGATCCAAAACATGTTATACACTATAACTCAAAAACTACTCATCTGATAAGCCTGAAATTGTTACAGGAGGATTCAGAGCCCCTGATTACCCCTTAGACCAATTATCGTTAAAATCCGAGAGATGAGGGTGTCAAATTGGAAAAAAGTGGTACGATCTATCGTGGAATGCCCCAACTTCTAAACATAATTGAAATGATCTTGTGATGACAAATGAAACATTTTTATCACCAAGTACCCAGGAAAATGTATTTGAGCTGTTGCCGTTTTTGTTAAAGTAAAAACGTCTGTTTTTTTCAACGGTTTTACTTTTCTACGCTAAACGTTTTAACGGTTGCGGTTTGCTAAAAAAAAACATTGTGCCTTTTTGATTTGTGATCCTTGATAAAGTTGCGGTGGATGCATGAGCAAATAACGATGTTTTACGCGAATTAGTGAATTCGTATTATGAAATGATACGGATTATTCGTTTGATCAAGAGATACATTTCCGATTACATGAAGCATTGTAATCCATTTGAAACTCATTTCCATTGCTTAGATCCGCAATATCTGTATTCCTCATAGCTCTTATGCTTATAATGAGTGGTTGAAATAAGGTGGTAGCTGCAGGTAAACGTGATTTCCATTCCCTCGTCAAGGTTCCCTCTCAGAGCCGTCAAGCTACATTTACCCGAGCTTGCTCACCATCGAATTCGTCATCCACTGACATTTTGCCGCATCTCCCCAGGTGCGATGCCTCGTGCGTATAACTGGCTCCGCCGTTTGGCTGGGCGACGAAATGCGTCATCAATGATCAATAAACCATGCACCGGCACCACACAGCATCATTGACGCTACCAGAGGCGTCATCAGAAGCGTCACCGACGACGTCATATCAAAGGTCAGCTCAGTGGGATTCGTGGGTTGGTGTATTCAGCAGGTATATGTTATTAGTCAATTTTCTATTCATATTCATATGACCTATGTTTTATTCAACCCCATATTCATATTTGCCGTTTTCACGACGGACTGTCTGGCGAATGCACCTAATTTGACCAAATCTGCACCAAATGTTTTTTTTTTCAATAAATAGCTTCGTATCATAAGCTCATTTCAGTGTTTTACTCGGAAATTATGTCTGACTATTTAAAGATAAAGTATATAAGCAGTGCATCTGTGCAGCCGAAACTGATAAATTTTAAGAAAGAAACACCTTACCTAATTTGACCAAATCTGCACCTAATCTGCCCCTAATGAGTACCAGGTGGCCGTCTTGAAAACGGTTACTTTTTACCCAATGAAACTCGTGCCGGAATTTTTAAAACAAACTATACTATATAAAGGTAATAGCCACGCGTTATGTGCTGTTTTCAATATTCTATTTTACTGCTCATGGTTATTTGGCTCTACGGAGGTTTCACGGTTATTGAAAACTACAACATACAGCCGGCGCTCGTTGGTCTTTTCCAAACCATCTATCACCGCACTATTAATTCATTGGTTGCCGAGGGCGGTTGCGTTTCATGGTTGATGCACCCTGCACGTGCACACATCCAGCTCAAATAATACGGAATCGTGGATCACAGAGTGTACTAGCCTTGCATCTAGTGAGGCTATTGTGACAACTTTGGTCTTGCGTTCCTCCTGTTTTTAGTTACTTTGTCATCGTCCATTGAACAATGTGACTGACTACAATCATATACTACAATCATGGTACTACAATCATGATTGCACTTAGATAAGCGAAGTCGGAAGTCCACTCGTTTTGTTCCATGCTACCCATTCGTTGACTGAGTCGTCACTTGCCCTTCGATGGCTTTCTTCGTCTGTTGCGTCTGTCGGTGGGTTTCATGTTATAATTTCAATTGCCATGTGTTCATTCATAGCTGTTCGGAGGACGGATTATATGCATTTGCCACATTACATACGTTTTCATGATTATCTTGCTCACATCATATTTTTCTGCCACATTTGATCGACAACAGAATTTGAAAAGTGAAGATGTATTACAACTCTACGCAGCGCATTTTAGGTACATAGGTACCAGATACATTGAAGTGTACGTCATTCCATTTCCGATTTCGGTCGGATGATTTACGAATTGTCCATAAAATGAAACTGGATGAATAGAACCATATTTGTCAAGCCATTGACGAGCAGATTTCATGGCCACACATTCGTTTCCTCAATTTCAAAACCGTCTTCGTAGCCATGTGATTGCATCTTGGAGCGCCAAAACGGAAATGATATTTATGGAGTAAGCATGCCAGCCTTTGTCCGTTTGGATTGCCGTTTATTAGCATTCGTCTTCAAAAGTTGTCGTTTTCTCGTATCTTGGTCCACTCAGTCATCACATTTGCGAACGCAACTATTAAAAGCTTGAAGTGTTTGCAATTTTTTGCTGACCGTGATTTCTTCATTGTGCACTGTACACACCAGGGTTACCGCTGCTAGGGAAATTTCCCTTTTCTATGGAAATCAGCGAAGATCTAGGGATATATGGATTTCACTCGAAATCTAGGGAAATACCACCAACCCAAAAAATTGTTGTTTTTGCCTGCTTCTGCGTTGTTCCATTTCGGGAGCGGCTAATTTTTTACATCAAAGTTTTTGTTTTGGCGCAATTTTTACAATGTGGCTAGCGCATATCACTCCCATTCGGTCAAACTGACGGTGCAAAATAATGCATCGACTCGTCTCTTACGCCAGCACTACCGCTACCCATACAGCAGTTTCCCGCGTCCTGCAACACACCACAATTTGCGATATATCACGCAATTATATTATACCACATACAGTAATGAGTAATTTGCTATATGCCAGCAGTTTCATCAGAATCTCTTACGTTAACGTAACAGAATGTAGTTAATTGCTGTTTTAGGACGCAGCGAGTATAACCATAAGCGGCGGAACGGGGAAGGCACCGGGGCACCGTGCCCCTTTGATTTTGGCATTTTAACATTAGCCCTATGGGCGTTGCATGGAAAGATGGGACCAAAAGTCGTCAGTGACCCCCCCCCCCCCTTAATTGAAGGTGTTCCGCCGCTACTGACTATAACACGAATGGTTAAAATGAGGAAAGTACATCAAATTCCATGAAAATAACCGCATCTAGGGAAATTATTCTTAAAAAAGGGAAATTTTCGTGAGAATCTGGGGAAACCAGCGGGACGCCAGCGGTAACGCTGGTACACACTTATGAGTGGCATTAAATGTTGCAATGCTTGCGGTGCTCGACAAAGTTTGTTTGTTATAGCTGGTTCTGGCTTGTGCGTTTTTATCATTGTCACATCATCATCATATCCACGCGTGTTTTTCCGTTCATACATCTCCGCATCGCTCGCTCGCAATCTTGTCCGGCTCTGCCTCGATCGCCTCATTTCACACCCATTACACGTGTGCTGCAATTGTTGCCGCTTGCTACCGTTTCTGGTCATTGCTCTGCTTTTACCATCGTCATATTCAGCCATAATTATCAGCAGCTCAGCACAAACCAGCATTAGGCAAGGTAGCTCCGGAACGCGATTGTCACAAATCCGGAGCCGATAGGTTCCCTGGCTGACCCTCTGAGGGCCGGTAGGCGGGACCCCTGCCCCCCCCCCCCCGCTGGTCGCGGCGGCGGGGGTTCATCTGTGCCGGGACTCCGGAATGTGTTTGTCGCCGACTCTCCGCACGATTGTAGTTTTATGGTCATGGGGCCGACCCCCGAGTCGGTGGCTATTCAGGGGCCAGGTGCAGGTATGGGTCAGACGAGCGTCTCGCCTTGGGGCACGGAGAGGGGGCAGGCGCGGGCTGCTGCGGTGCCGGCACGGCGGGGGCGTCCGCTCCCTGTAGGGGAGGGGAGGGGCGGCACGGACGGTCCCGGGTCGAACTGGAGACGGCGGGCCCGGGCGGACCGGCCGGGTCGCGCGGTACCCACCCGCCGCTGCCCAGGGACGCGGCCTATCAGCCTGTGCAGCGGTTCACCGACTAAGTTGGTGACTGCGCAAGGATGCGGATTGCGGATATTGGTTTGCATTTTTGTAATGTGCTCCAGTGCGATTGTTTGACTGAATTGCCTCATCTTGCACTATCGATTCACGGTGATCTGAAGTAAGGGGAGTTTGGCTTTGGGATTCAGCTCTTCCTCGTCGAGATTTGCATTAGTATTCTCCTTTGTCGCTTTGCGGAACTGCGCGATATAGCCGTTTTTTACACGCTACGACTGCCATCATCTGGACACCTAATGGCTAATCAGACTTTTTTCTACATCTACACATTCGCAACTATAGGGCGCCGCTGCACTCTACGCTTAAGCTGATCTTATCCGGCATTGACACTACTCTATTGACACATAACATCCTGCAGGAGGATGAGCAGCGAGCACCGTACGGTGTCTGCTGTGCTCCTCTGCGTTCTTTGGTCTGCTGCCTTGGTACCTACATATTCGGAGCCGGATGTGTCAGTGCCTTTGTGTGCGTGACATGACCACCTTTATCGCTGACATTTGAATTTAATTTGTTGCTTGAGGCTTTTTGCTTCACAATTTTCCACCAATGCGTCATTTGTTATGGTTTCCCCCAAACATTCTTGGCTAGGTTTCATTCCAGGCGAGTTGTTTTGAATGTGTCGTGATTTTTGTTTTCTACTGTTTTTCTTTTTATCGTTCTGTCGGCTCATGCCTATTGCCAGTTTTGTGCTTTTCGATTTTCGCGATTGCGATTTTTGCCTTTTATCATCCACTAAATGATTATCATGCAAGGTTCGCATCGTCGTCGTTTTTCTCATGTTCTCCTCTTACTGTTTTTTACTTTGCTGCAAAAAAGCCGTAATGTCTTTAATGACACGCTTTCTTTGGTACTTATGTGTGCTATTGCATTGCACTTACATCTGCATTGTTCCCTACTGAGCCGTTTATTTGGCCACATGCCCGGTTTTTAGGTGAATATTTCCTCCTTACACCACTGCTTTCTCTCAAATGAATTTCATGGATTACTTTCTGGTTCCAGTGACGTTTTGAGTCACCAGGAAATTATGGCCTACCATAGACTACTCTGTATGAGCAGTCTATAGGCCTACAGATCCAGAGACGTTCTTCTTTACACTCGCACTGCCGCACACTCACGCCCGCTGTGTGACGCTCTCTCGCTGCAGTGTAGTGGCTCTCGGCAGTACACGGGCCGATTACCTAGGCATGGCATGATTTGAACTGTTCCATATGTCGTGTTGGCGGTCAGCCACCACCTCCCGACAGTGACTGAGCCTTTGTATATACCAACCACGAATTGAGAAACGGAGCTGTTCGTCAGCAGACAAGTCGCTGGCGAGGCTGGCTGGGTCGTTTCCTATCTGGTCGCCGATGAAGGAGTGCCTCATAACGAAGGCGACATGTGCTTAGCCGGATTATGGTGACTTTTACATCCATATTGATTTTATTCGTACTCTCTTTACATCT
This sequence comes from Amphibalanus amphitrite, assembly GCF_019059575.1. Taxonomy (NCBI): domain Eukaryota; kingdom Metazoa; phylum Arthropoda; class Thecostraca; order Balanomorpha; family Balanidae; genus Amphibalanus; species Amphibalanus amphitrite. The sequence continues at coordinate 60,184 of NW_024883228.1, forward strand.
AATTGGCCGTTTTCACGACGGAATAGCAGGCATCTATTTAATCCCCATTTAATCCTTTAGTTCCTCAGGAATTTTAGTAGTTCTTTTTAGTAGGTTCCCCAGCTTTCGAATGAATGGTGCGTTAGTTTGCTATTTTTCTATTAAATATCACATCGATTTACTTTATCTAAGGATTTATCACTAATATCAACATAAAGCGTAAGCACAATTATAAGATTATGAAATTATTAAATACTAGTACAATAGTTAAAAAAAAGATACTGAGTTGCCAGGCTACAAAGAATATATTCATTTATGGCGCACGACAGACATTTAGAAAGCAGCGCCCTGTTTTATTGCACGCTGCTAGCCGCTTCCATTGGGTTTTGCAGGCCGACGTCATTGGTCGTTACACGTATGATGTCACGCGACTTGTGGCCTGTCACGGCTCTTTAATGATCTCCACTAAATGAATGCAACAATGGCCTTTTAAGTTGATCTCTGTGGCCATCTGTCTATGGAGCGACCAATATGAAAGTTGGGTGAATTTACCGGGGTTACATGACTATGAGCAAGCAAATGTGTATCAGGAATGGATTTAGGTGGAGAATTGCGCTGGACCATGAGTGCTCGAACGCTCCCAATTCCACGCCGGTTTGGCTTTGGAGCCGAGACAGACGATGCGGGTCCAGGTCACCGCTGGGGTAACGGTGGATTGGCTGCGCCCGAGCACCCGTAACGCGGCACAATTCTCCATCTATGGATTTTCCTATTCGCTCAGCATTGTGATAGGCGTTCGTAATAGCATTTACTCTGCTCATGTACCTATCCCCGGTTATTTAAAAGAAGTTTTTGTGGGAGAATATCACGGCTTTAGGTACTCGGTGGCCCTATTCACGACTTTCAAAGAATGCTCCGATAACTAAACACCGCACAGACCTACTGCATTAGTGAATCTGACAGAAGGTCTGTGGAATTACATACCCCCTCACCACACCCCTAAAAACTCATCCAGTGTCCAAAACCACTTTTATCGACTCGCAAAAAAAAACACACACACACATACACACACAAAGCATGGGGCATGTCAGCTCTCAGTTCATTTATCATTGTCTTTACCATGGTTCAATTGCATTGCGCGATTTAAAGCACGTGAGTGCCTATATAGTATATATGTAGAAAATAATATCTACAGCAAAACATCCAAAATTACAAAGGCTACAATGCTTAAAAAGTAGGTTCATCAAGGAAGCCCATTTTTACTTGCGTTGTGTTCCCAACCATGCGATTCCAACGCGGGCTATTCGCAACGTCTGTTAAGGCACGTTAACAACTGACAAGCCGCCACCGCTGCCACTTATTCATAGATGGTTGATATCGCAGCTTGGGCGTCAGCAGCGCGGCCCACAACGCGTCGGCGCCAGCGCACGCAGCTGTTGGCACTCGGCAGCCGGTGTTGCGACTTAACGGCCGGCCGGCCCCATGAAGGAGAAGCTCTTGGTGAAGCTTTGTGATCGCCTCATAGCCGCCTTGGATGTCATCTTTCTTGGCAGATCCATCCGTTCAGATGGTGCGGTGCAGTCTGGATAAAGGACGAAGTCCAACGCCGCTAACCCCGCGACCGCCACCCCACAACGTGGCCGCAGACCGAACGGGCGTGAGGGCCGTAAGGGCCACCCCGCCATCCGGTAGGTGGCTGAGCAGCCGGGCGCAGCGGCGCCTGGGCGGCGGCCGCGCTGAGATGAAGTCCCAAACCGCCATGTCGCCATCACCGCCATCACCATTGCACCATTGCTGCAGCTGTTCCCAACCGCCTCAATCCCAACCGTTTTGCTGGCAAATCCCAACCGTTTTGCCAGCAGTCGCGCCGCGGAATGGCAGAAGCTCCAGAGTAGCCTCCAGCGCCCCTCTCCGCATGTGTGCAGGTGCACTGCGCCGCCGCCGGGTCCGACGTCCAGGCAGAACATGATATTTCCATGCTGCTCCGACGGTGGGCTGGTCTTGTTTGGGCGTTCCTCCACTGTGACGTCGGTCACGCCTGCCCCGGCCAGGGCGCAGAGGCCGACGTGTCACCATCCGGTTGCAGTCCTCAGTCGGGTCGCAACGTGTACCTCTTCCGCAGCGTGGAGCGCGCTCCCGCTGGGCAGCGATACAGCCAAAAGTAGCATAGCATGCGGGCGGCCAGCGCTGCGCCGGACAGCGGACCCATGCCGGGGGTATGCCGGTCTCGGCCATTAGCGGGGTCGTCGGGGCCGAGGCTGTACATACAGCTGGTGACCGCGTGAGCCGCCAATCGAAGCTCACGGCTTATAAGCTCGACGCGGGCATCACACGCCGTCCCGATGGGAGCTCCACGACGCCGCCGCGAACTCCAGCGCGGTTCGCAGCGCGAAGACCAGTACGGACGGCCGGGGCAAACGGCGTGCGGGAGTCGCAGGCGACGTTCTGCGGACAGAAAGGGTTGGGCATAAGCTGGTCGGCAGGACACTCTTGAGCCGAGCCTTTGATGTAATTACAGATGATCCAGAAGCATGCACAAAAATTCATGACACACTATTCTCATTTATGTATTTGCTACATATGATATGATATACCAGCTCATGATCAGTGACGCATTCTGGGCAATATGTTCTAAAGTGAAGTAACTGAAGTTACAGCTTAAAAGCTTAAAAAAACAGCTTAAAAAAACACACACACACACCTTCGATAGCTTATGAGAATAACATGCCTTGTGTGCTTAATGCAGGAAAATATTTTTTCCACTTTTTTAGAAACAGCAAAAGAGTTGTCAACAAGCCATGTCAACTATCTAAACAATTTTTATGGAAACTGCTCTAGCTAGCTTAAAGTTCCACAACGTTTCCGGAGCACTGTACCCAAACTCAGTTCATGTTACAAGAAAAAACAGTAATAATGCCTCCTAATTTTGAATGAAATATAGGTATGAGTAATTTGATTTGGAAAGCAACAAATTTCCGCACATCATTTTAGCAAAATTACTATTTTCTTCAGCCATCAGGTTACACAAAACTATAGTAAACTTTATGATCTAGTTTACACAAAACCAAAGCCCCGATTTTAACAAATGTAGATAAAATTTAAACAATTTTAAAAAAATGTATCGTGGAGAAAATGAAAAGTGTAGATTTGTAAAGCCGGGATATTTCAATTTCACGGATTAGGCACTTAAAGAAATATCTTCACCTTTCTTTGAGCCACCAGCCTTCACCCAAGTTTTACACTAATGTAGTGAAGCAGACAATGTGGCAACTCAAAATTGTGATGGTTTGAGATAATTATGACGGTAAAAGAAAAAGCAACACAAGGTTCCTTACCCTCGTTTTTTCACATGGGTTCAGATGAGGCTTCAACTGTTGCCGACCTGAGGAGCTATAGGGACTTGAGCTTTCCAAAACTCAATTTCTAAGGGCACTGAGCAGTGTTTGGCTTTCACACGAATGCGATAGTAAGTTATATGAAGTTGACAAAGCAAGCAAAGCAAAGCATGATGCCCCGCGCGTCCGCCCGCGACCACGCCCCGCGTCCGACTCCCGACCGCCGCGTGACCCGAGGCGCCCGGCGGTCACGTGACCTACCGGCCGGGACTGCAAACGGCCTTCACCACCATTCTTGTATGACGTCATATCCTACTGAGGTGCTGATTGGTCGGAATTAGATACCTGAAGGTAATTATCTGCCGTAGTTATTTTTGTTTCATTGTTTTGCGTGTTTTCTTATATGAAATGTAATTAAAAAATTTGTCATATTTTAATCACCATTAAAACATAACTGAATAGGTATAAAAGAGAACTCGATATATACTTTCCTTGTTTTTAAGAATTTCGGAATTAGATACCCGAGGGAGCAAAGAGGGAGCAAGTTGCCACGCTGATTTAATACCTCATAGTCGAAAGGTGGGCTACTAGAACCAAAAATTGCTGTGTTTGTAAATAAATAAGTGATTTGAGGGCAAAAAATGCCCGGATTTAAACTTCTAAAATTATTTTGAACATAAAATATTTCAGTTTGAGGCATGTTAAGGCCTCTAAGGGTAGGTACTTTTTAGGTATCAAATAAGTTCCTCTGCGAAAGTTCCGTCGTGAAAACGGCCATTATGTATTTTATCGCTTTTGTTAACGAATTATGAAATAAACTCGTCATACTCTCGCTTTCTCTCCCGCAAACACTTTCTCCAGCGTCTGTTGCCGTAGTTTGACGTTTTGAATAGTTTTGTTCGTCTTATCCTGGCTCTCAGAATTTGTTATTTTTAGAACTGGCCGTTTGGACACCGATCAGAGCGTGGCACATACACAATTTACTGACTCCTTCCCTCGCAGACAGCCCACTGGAGAACCGAGCTCAGTGAGCGCGCACGCAGTGCGCGGTGACCCGTCAGTCACACCGTGTCCCGCCTCCAATGGACCTGCTATACAGCGCTGTAAAACTCTCAGCGACCGACTTGGGTTCAGAGTGTTCTCACATAATCGGCCAATTTTGTGGCATTTGCTTTGTTTCATCATGACCGACTCATTCATTTCCATTTTATAAGCAGATTTGTATTACTTTGATATTCTCGATACCCTTTTAAGTAAATTTAATTAAACTCGTTTTACGTTTCGAGGGTTACAGGACTTTTACTTCCGCACCTAGTACTGACAAGCTTACTTTGACATCAGAATTTCAATGTGTATATTTCTTCCCGAAACATCTGGATACATTTGATGCGAACCGCGACACTGACAATTTCACCATTTGACCTCACTCGGCCTGCTTTCCATCGCCAATCTTTGCCAAGGATCTGCGAATGTCTCTGCGCAGATGTCTGTTTGGGGGTCCTGTCAGCGTCAGGGCCACTCTGAAGATGCGCCTCACCACTCTGGCGTCTATATCGGGCCTGCTGAGCAGCTGGTCCTTGAGCTGAGCCGCCTCCGTCGCCGACCTCTCCGCCCCCTCCCTCAGCGCCTGGATGGTGGCGTTGGCCTCCTCCAGCGGGTTACGGGGAGCGTCGGAGGGACTTTGGCCCTCCTCCAGCTGGGTTCCGAGGGCGCCGGCGGGAGTTTGGCCCTCCTGCAGTTGGGTACGGATGGCTCCGGAGTTTTGGCCCTCCTCCAGCTGGCTCTGAAGGGTACCGGAGGTTTGGCCCTCCTCCAGCTTGCTTCGGAGGGCGCCGGCGGGAGTTTGGCCCTCCTCCAGCTGGGTGCGCAGGGCGTCGGAGGGAGTTTGGCCCTCCAGCTGCGCGCGGAGGGCGCCAGCGACGGTGTTTGCCTCCTCCAGCTGCGCGCGGAGGGCGCCGGCGGCCGCCTGGCTGTCGGCTAGCTGGGCGGCCAGGCCCGCCTGCCGAGCGGCGCCCGCCTGCAGCTGGCGGTGGAGGTCGCCGATGGCGGTGTGGCTGTCGGCCAGCTGGGTGGCCAGGGCCGCCTCCCTGGCGGCGCCGGCCCCCAGCTGGCCCTGCAGGTCGCGGACCATCTGCTGCACGGCCGAGCGCTCCCGCTTGATGGCGCTGAAGGCGTTCTGCAGGAGCGCTAGCAGGGAGCCGCGCACGCCGGCCGGCAGGTCGACGAACGGCGCCGGCGTGCGCAGGCCGGCCCGCAGCAGCTGGAAGGGCGCCGCGCTCGTCTCGTCGCGCGCCCAGTGGACGTAGCCGGCGCCGTGCTCCCGCAGTACCGCGGCGCACTCTGCGACCACCCTACGGCAACGGAGGGATTAATGTCACTCAGCGTCCTCCAGCTCTCGTTTGCTCAATGACCGAAAACACTGAATGATAATATTTTAAATTGAGACTATCTCCAATCAGATATTAAGACCACGCTAGTTAAAAACTAGACAACATAGGATTAAGATTAATTGTGGTTAACTGCATTATGTTCACTATTGCGCTCGATTTTGTTTCTGGCCATGCCCACTATCGTCTAAAAAATCATCTAAACATCCGTACAGAGGTGAAAAAGCCTTGCTACTCGCCTGTGTGGGTGGGCGCGAGCCATAGGAATAAAGAGGCAGCTTTGAGTATCTCAGATCACAGCTGATGCATTCAAAATCGATAACTTGGCCCTTTCCGCTAAAATCAGAGCTGTCTCCTCATAAAGGCCCACAACCACGGCACAATAATTTAACAGCGTCATCTCTTTGGAGACTGCTGGCGCTGAAAAATCCCGCCGGTGCGACAGCCGGTACGTTGTGAAGCGCCATAGACACCGCTAGAAAAACGGAGACACCGACGACAGCTCGTTCCTGCTCGTCGCCGGTCCCGCGGTAGCCGGGACCGGCGTGGCCTTGGCCGCTGCCGGAGTAGGGACTGGCTGACTGGGACGGGGGACGCGACGGTCACATCTGGGCTGTAACTGGGGTGAGTTCCATAACCATCAGACCGAAGGTCTTCGTAGGATCGTTGATAATTGGTCCAGACTACTGAAGAAAAGACAAGTGAATCAGTGACAATCCTTAACCCGCGCCCCAGTGGCGGTCTCAGCCAACTTCGCCCTAGTGAGGGGGGGCATATGTTACCACCCACCTCTAACTCAAAAACTAAGAGGGCTAGAAAGACGCGGTAAAAAGCAGTCGATAGCTCTCAATGCGTACGTTTGAAAGTATTTCAGTCATTTTTCACCTTAGAGCAATATTGGGGTCACCAGAGGTCATCAAAGGTCAAAATTTGCCAATTGTCATTATATTTTTCAGAAAACATGCTGCTATCTCAGGAACTATGGTAGCTAGAATAACGCAGGGAAGAGCAATCGATAGCTTTTGAACTCTTCTTTTGAAAAAGTCATTATCAATATTGACCTCAGGTCAACGGTTTGGCCTCCAGAGGGCAAAAAGTCCAAAAATAGCTGTTTTTACGAAAAGTGTTTTTCGACAATAACTTTCGACTACAAAAAGCCACGACATTTCTATTGCCAGAATCGTGTTCCTCTCGCCGAGACGCGTCGAATGAACTATAATTTGACCTTGAAAGGTCAAGTTGAAAATTTGACCTCAGGTCAAGGTCATGACCTTACCGGAAAAGGTCATGTTGCATATCAGTCGATGCGTCTCAACAAGGCAAACACAATGAGACCATCCCCAGCGTTCTGTCTCTTTCCAATTGCGAGTTATTGGCAAAAAACTGTTTGTAGCCTCAAGTGACCTCGGATGACCTGTCTAGAGGCTATCAGCAAAAATGACACCTTGGTCATCACGAGTGGACTAAATCATTGTGATTCTGAAATATTTGGACTGTTCCGATGCGTACACACGGATCTAGAGGCATTTTCATTTTTCTCCATTGACTTGTAATGGAAAGGTTTCGCCACTGACCTGACCTTAGGTCACGGATATAAAAAATCCGAGATATACAAATTGTAGGCGCCCATAACAGCATGCAATCCACCAAGTTTGAAACCTTTCTGACAAACACTGCAGGCTGGACATGATTGCAAACTTTTTTTTAGGCTTGGTCAGTTAACTTGACCTGGTGACCTGACCTGACATGACCTGGGGTCAAAAATTTCACACATTGTCCAAAATTGATGTACCAAAAGCTACCCCAAGCGGCGCGGCGCTACGCGCCGCGGTTTTTTATTCACACGCAAAAAACGCGACAGGGTGGTAACATATGCCCCCCCCCCCACTGGGGCGAAGGTTAAGTGATTTCTGATCGAACTGTATCAGGAAGTCAGGACGGGCCAGGAAGTCGATCAGACCGGTAGGTATTAATGATAGTTATTTATCGTCTGTTGGTGTGTCACTGGAATGCGGTGACTGGTGATGCATTATAAGGATCCAGAACCAGAAATTTTGAATGGCAATTTCTTTCTCTTCAATTTTGGCCTCATTTTCAACTTTATTTGTGTACCTAGTTACAAAGGTGATAAGAAAACGGCAAAAACAAAATGTGACACCTACTGTTTCCAGCTGACTTGTGAAAAAAAATGGTAACAGCTAGACATCGCGTAGGTGACAGCTTTTGAGTTTTATTCACGTCTGCATGTAAGGCCAGGTGTCCGTCGTGCACAGTGCAGGCGAACCACTAACCTGGTCATGTTCTGGTCCTGGGTGTGCCTGTCGGCGTGGAGCTGGGCCTGCAGCTCGCCGACCCGGCTGGAGACCGCGGCCTCAAACTCTGGCTTCTGGAGGTCGCGCAGGTCCACTCCGAGGACCACCTCTGGCACCCAGACGAGCCGGCCGCGCTGGTCACAGAGGCGCGCCGGGCTGAACGGCTCGGCCGGCGCCGCGGCGCGCGCCTCGTCCGCGCCGGGCTCCATGGTGCGCCACAGACTGCGGGTGTGGACGGACAGAGAGCGCAGCCGGGACGTGTCCCCGGTCCCGCGTGCGACTGACAAGTGATCGCCACCTTGAGGGGCGGGACTGGGCCTGAGAGCGCGGAGCATGCGCGACGCGCGTCCACGAGCCGGATAGGCTGCTGGGCGCCACCCGAGCGGCCCGCGGGGGGCAACTCCGAGTGAAGGGAAGCAGTTACGGCTCGGACCTGATGACCAGTCGGCAGTCAGTAGCTATCTGCTGCTGCTGTCCAGTAGCTGTCTGCTGCTTTGACTTCCCTGATATGCTACGCACGTTAGACAGCCAATCGCGCCTGTTTTGACTTCTCCGCTACACACCACGATCGCAACAGCCGGTCAGGCCATGTGTGTTTTATTTGTAAGGAAAATCACGCCCCTATTTGTGCACTTTTGCCCTTCCATAAGTTCTACATACATTGTGCATTTGACACTGTGCAATGGTACACAAAGGCGGTATCGTATTTGATCGAGGCCGTAAATACTTGCACCGTTTGTATTGTCTTTTTTAGACGAGGCGCCGAATTTGAGTTTACTCTGATTTGTAGGGAAAGGTGGAATGAGACGGCCTGCTCTGGTAAGACGAACCACCATCTACCAAATAGGTTTGTGAAACGCTCGCGAGATCAGTTCAATTGTAACTCCCCCCCCCCCCATACACACACACACACACACACACACACAAACGATCGAAAAGAAACTCATGTTTCTCTCGAGGCTCATTTATTTGTCCACGGCAGCAAAACGCTCGATCATTTTTTTTCATTTCACGGCGCAGTTTTCGTCCTGTCTTGCCGTCAATGGCCAAAGCCAGGACGCGCCGCACACCGGCCGGATTCATGTCCGGCCACCGTCGGAGCCGAACCCGCAGCTCGGCGGCCGTCCCCTCGGCAGCGGCAGTCGCCAGCGAAGCCTCCTCTATGTTGGCGACGCAGTGCCGCCAGTTCGACCTCCCTGGAGGCCGAGAGGGCCTCGGCAGCCTCCAGCTGCTGCAACACGGCGGACAGCGCCGCCGCCTCCCGGGCCAGGCGGGCCTCCCATAGGGCTTCCCGCTCGCCGGCTGCCCGCAGCCGTCTCTCCATATCGTGGAGTTTCCTGGCGGACGACCGGCGCTCCCGCTGGAGTGAGCGGGTTATTCCTTGAAGGAGTTCCATGAATGCAGCCCTAGCCTCCTCCGTGAGCTCAATGAAGGGAGACGGCAGTTTTATCGCCGCCCGCAGCAGCAGGAACGGAGTGAATATATCCCCGTTCCGTGCCCAATCTATGTACCGGGCACCGTCGTCCCGTAGAATGCGGGCACACGTATTAACGACCCTGAGGAGTGAATAAATGCACCGGCGTTAGGAGCGATCGATCAGACGGAACAAACCAGTGGTCAGATAACCGAAAAATGTTGACATCGTGAAGTGGAAAAAAGTAAACATAATGAAAGAAGCGATTTAGAGGCTACGCTTTTCAATAGACTAAAGATCGTATGATTTCAGGTGTTCGAACGTTGTGCTGAGCATTGTTAATAAGATTATTAGAAGGATGAAGAATAACCTGTTGCTCATTTCTATCAGAAATAGAAAAAAAAATAAACCAATATATATTCGGGCGTGGCCCTTCTTCAGTGGTACAAGATCACAATGGTTATTCTTCATCCTTCTAATAGACTAAAGATCGGCAGAACTTACCTTTCCATATCGGTGTTTGCGATTAACCGGTCCGGATGGATCGGGCCTGTGGCGTGCGCGGCCTGGCCACTGCCCCCCGCCACCGCCAAACACCGGCGTAGTAGCAGCGGGGTCCTCCACCGATTGCAGGTCGACCCCCAAGACTAGTTCTGGCAACCAGCGTAGCCGGCCGCGCTCGTCGAAAAGGACGGCGAGGTCCAGTGTAGGTGAGAGTTGGCGTCGGCCGCCCGTCTGCCCGTCTGGAGGGGGCGGGCTTTATTCGGCTCGGCACACCCTTTCTGGGACCTGATAGGCTCCCTGCGGCTGATACGTCCGCTAGGGTGCGCCGGGGAAGGAAGGTTGGGGGGGGGGGTGCGTGGGAGGTGATTCGACTGAAGACACTCCCTGCATTTCATACGAATACTTATTAGCCTGGGGAGCTACTCTACTGACACTTGTCAGGACTGCTTCGCTGTGCCTTCCTCTTCGCCGTGCCCGCCGTCCATCTCCGCAAACCAGAGGTGTTCTTGCGCCTGGTCACGGAAGCACCACGGTCCAAACTCGATAAGGCACGAGACGCATATTTATTTTACGGGACACTCTATATACAGTCATTTGGATACCATTTTATTGCAACTGTATCACAATTTTGACATCCACCAACAAGCGTGACCGCCTGGTGCGGCATCGGCGGCCGCACCAGGATCCCCAAGGGCGATGCAAGCGACCCTTCGGCCGGGGCCCTAACGACGTCGTCGCGTAGACCGACCATCCGCTGGAAACCGATGATTCCCAGTGGATCGAGTCTGGCCAGGTTGGGGCCGAAGTAAAGAGCCCACCAGGCGGCCGCCTCAGAGACGGCCAGCGCGTAGCGCCGCCATTCGTGGATCAACTCCTGCAAACACAACGTAACTGCGGTTAGCGAAAGATGGTACGGGGCTTATCTCATATCTGTAAGAATCTTGGTCCCGAGGGTTTACATAACCCGCGCCCCACTGGGGTCTGTAAAACACGCCCTACTGGGGGGGGGGGGCTATTCATAGCCCCCCTCCTAACTCCGAAACTACTGGGCCGATCGTCAAAATTCAAACGGCGTCTGATAGCCCCGGAAAAACTGTCGAGCGAAACCTAATTTCATTGACCTCGAGGTCACCGATGACGTCACAGGTCAGGCCAAAGTAAAAATTATTAGCACTTTGGCTTGTTCACATTTTGGGCTCTGGCCGCCGTCTTACAAGTCAGATCAGGCTCATTTTTGGTTTCCACACTCGTGAACAGATGCTCTAGATACCTTGAGGGTACCAAACTTGTACTTTGATTTTCAGGTCAGGGTCAGGTCATCACAGGTCACGAAAATATTATATCATGCGTCGGTCACGTGACACATGTTTTATGGTCCATTTAGGCCATAGATTTCGAATTTGATGTCGCCTATGTCATTCGAGGTCATTTTGAGTCGAATTTAGCTTAGGTCAGGTCACTTTCAGGTCAAAAAAGGTCAAATTTTGAAGTTGATATTTTTCAACAAAAAAGGTGTCTATTGGATGCAGTTTGAGCTCAGGAACACGATGGTGCCATTTATATTGGTGTACAATGCCAAATACGTACTGAAAAACTGATTTGAAAAATTAATAATTGTGAATTTTTTGCAATAATGCGTATAACTTGGCCATTTTTGAAGATATTTAGCTAAAACTTGCTAGAGTTAGTCATAATCATGCGTTCTGTCACATATATTCTGGTTTTTTCGAAAAGTCAAAAACTTTTTGAAAAAATATAAAAATATAAATTTTGAATATTATTATATAAATTTTTCGAAATTTTCAAAATTTTGAAAATCCGAGATAGCAGTTTGATAGCGCGGTCAATTCTGAGTTCTTTCATGCAAAGAAATTGGATCTAGCTTAAAAACTGAGCTCTTGGGAGCGATTGCCGTGGTTCAATGTTTTGCGTCGTAATCGGACGAACATGACGTCACTCTGACGTCATTTCCGGCCGACCTATGGTAGCTACGAAGTTCAAATTTTGACACAAGGTGTCAAATTGATGCAGCCGAAGGTACTGAAAGTTTGGCGTCGATCCGTCAAGCGGTTTGGAAGTTATTGCAGAAAAACGGGAGGGGGGGCTATAAATAGCCCCCCCCTCAGTGGGGCGCGTGATGCATACAGAAACTAATTAAAGGCATTGACGTCGGAGCTCAGATGCTAGGTCGGCGGCCGGTTCCTCGGCAGCGACAGTCGCCATGTCGACCTCTTCCAGTTGGCGACCCAGCGCCGCCAACTCGGCCTCTCTGGCGGCAGAGACGGGACGGGTGTCGGGACAGAGACGGGACGGGTGTCGGGACAGAGACGGGTGTCTGTCTACCTGTCTGTATGTTTTTTTTTTTGTCTCTGTCTCGGCCTCTGTCTGCGTTCTCCCTCTCTCTCTCTCTCTCTCTCTCTCTCTCTCTCTCTCTCTCTCTCCTCTCTCTCTCTCTCTCTCTCTCTCTCTCTCTCTCTCTCTCCTCTCTCTCTCTCTCTCTCTCTCTCTCTCTCCCTCTCTCCCTCTCTCCCTCTCTCCCTCTCTCCCTCTCTCCCTCTCTCCCTCTCTCCCTCTCTCCCTCTCTCCCTCTCTCCATCTCTCTCCCTCCCTTTCTCCATCTCTCTCTCTCGCTCTCCCTTTCTCTCTCTCCCTTCCCTCCCTAACCTCGCCGCTATTGGCACGGCATCCATCCCGACCTTCGGCCCAAGTGTTGTACCGCGCGGTGGTTTGTTAGGTTCTCCGATATTTCGTACCAAGATAGGAAAGAAATGAGTCAGTGCGTGCCGAGCACCAAAACCGTCAGGCTGGGGGACGAGCAGATATCTAAGGTATAAATCGAGTTGTTCGAGTGCGCAAGGCCCTATATACCCGAGTGCGTTGAGTCAGAAGCTTAATATGCCGCAGTTTCTCTCAGAAACCTCCTCAAGTCACTCTTCCGTTGAGCCCTGCCAGATGGACCCTCCAAAATCGACAAGACACATTGCGCGGGTTTATTGAAAACAAGGAACACTAGCACTCACAAAGAACGCGCACACTTCGCAGCCGCGCTACCATCGGGGCGGGGCGCCCGTCTGGTACGGCACCGGCGGTCGCACCAGCCTCACCAAAGGCGAGACTAACGATCCCTCGGCCGGGGCCCTCACGATGTCGGCCCCCAGGCCGACCATCCAATGGAAGCCTACGACTCCCAGTGGGTCGAGACCGGCCAGGTGGGGGCCGAAATAGAGGGCCCACCGGGCGGCCGCCTCCGATACGGCCAGCGCATAGCGCCGCCACTCGCGGATCAACTCCTGCAAACACAACGTAACGGCGGTTAGCGAAAGATGGTCTGGGGAAGCATCTTGGTCAGGGGCTTACATAACGGTACCCGCCCCGGAACGGACGGTGTCGGTGTCTGAATTATCAAACTTATCGAAGCGCAACTGATCGTGATTATGGAGTCTGGGAATGTTCCGGCTGGCTGCTGAACGGTCAGCGGCTCTAAGGGAGTCTGGGCCAGGAAAGAAATCCCTTCCAACACGTCTGCCACGAGGAATAACCAAACTACTGACCGCACTAGGGCCAGCTAAAAACACAAGAATACATTACGGCCCGGGTGTGCGCGACCATTGCGGATTGAGTGCACTCACCTCCCGGGTTAGGAGCTCCGGGTCGAATCAGAATGGCTGCGGCGACGGCGGGCCACTCGCAGAGCTGTAGCTGGAGGGAGGAGTCTTCCCTCCCAGTGCTCTGTGAATAAACCGCGGAAAATTTACCGCTTTCGTAAGACTGGGAATCAGTGACTAAATGGGAGGGCATATCGCGACTCACACACGCTCGTCAACTCAACACAAATGGATCGTCTAGAGGGATAATTCATTTAACAACTTCCGCGCAGTGCGGCGCACGTCATGGGTCATTGGGTGCACGCCGGCCGCTGCCTCCACACACCGGCGGAGTAGTAACGGCTGATGTGCTGGACGCGCCGCCACCTCGGCCGTCAGCCGGGCGACTTGGGCCTCAAAGCCCAGAATCTGGGCCCGAGCCTCCTCAGTCACTCAGGGCCTCAGCCTTGGTCTCGGTGGAGGTGAGGGCGAGCCTCCTTTTCATCTACCTGGGCTTCCAGCGCTGTAGCGCGTGCCTGGAGAATGGCGATTTCAGCTCCCGTCCGACGCTCTGCGGCCCGCAGGGCGGCCTCTGCGTCGGCAGCGCCGAAGCGGGCTGCTATGGGCCTGGCTATTGGCCTCTCGTGCCCGTCGCCGCTCCTTTCCGATGGCCGTCTCGGCCGATAGGAGACGGGCGCCCAATTCGTCGGCTCGGTCGGCGAGGCGCGCCCGAGCGGTTTCGGGTAGGTCCCGAAAGGGCGGAGGTAACAGGAGGGCGGCCCGCAGTACCTCCATTGAGGCCGGCCCATCCTGTTTTGTGGCCCAGTGGGCGTATTCAGCGCCGTGCCCCCGAAGGACCGTTGCGCATATATTCACGATCCTGTAGACAGACAGACCGGGGTATGGGAGATCAGAATACAACACTAGATTTGAATTGAATACGGGATTAGAAGGGGACGTTAAATTAGAAAAAAAAGCACAAAAAATTATTAAATTAAATAAATCACTGGAACACAACATGTGCGTGAATAAAGTGACGCAGGAAGGAGGAGGCAGTAAAACAGCACTAATCATGACTTACCTCGACAAGAATTCGTCGCCCGTGTGCCGGTCCGGATGCACATGACCTTGTAAGCGCCGGACAAGCCTTGCCAGATTGGTCCGGAATTCCGGGCTTGAGTTCACTGCGCCTATGTCAATACCGAGAACCAATTCCGGCAGCCACCGTAGCCGGCCCTGCTCGTGGCAGAGGACGGCAAGGTCCAGCACAGGCGGGGCGGCGGGAGCTTCTCCGGCAGGTACTGACTCAGCCATCGCAGAATGGAATGGTACAAATGATGTGGCCGACCCGAGAGATTCTTATCATTCATCCGTTTCAGAGAGATTCTCGCCCGGACGAAACCATTGGTAGACGTGACCGAGCGGGCCCGGTATTGGTCCCGGGAGGGCGGCGCGGAAGGCGCCCACCAATGAGGGGCGAGCGGGTTCCGGGTGCCGCCCCAGGGCACCCTATGAATAGTTAATCACCCGGGCGGGTTTGAAAAAAAAAAACGACGTAGCGGCTACGCTAAGTCGTGTAAGGGTAACCCTCGCCGGCCGAGGGGGGGGGGCATAGGTTTTTTCACGATAGCTCCGAACACGCTGGAGATAGAGAGCTGAAACTTGGCATACCTGACCTTTGATTCAAGCCAGATCTTTTGGCATCAACCGCAGTTTTGGGTCAGGTCAGGTCACTGACCTATGACGTCATAAGTGAACCTCTGCACGGTCTTCAGATGTCGCAACTTCGCAACGCCCTCACTGCCAGAGGAGATGTTACAGGGAAATGAAACTTGCAGGATCCAGTATCCATTATGAGTCTCACAATTTGTATCTCTCGGATTTTTCCTAAAGGTCATATGAGGTCAGGTCATTTTCGTGACCTCACCATTATAAGTCAATGGGGAAAAATGAAAACTGCTATTCTGGCGCCGGGAACGATCTCCAACTATCTCAAGCACACAGAATCGTGATTTGATGCACTCCTTGTAAGGTTAGATGCGTCACTTTTGCAATGTTGACCTTGCGTGACGTCATTTATGACGTCATCAAGGTCAAATTAGTTTTTCGTCAATAACTCTTGATCAAATTGAGCTAGCGAGTCGCGGAAGCCACCAATGGACTCAGGAAGACCTGCCGAATCGAATGATATGCGACATGACCTCTTTCGACCAACTTCGTGACCTGGGGGTGCTGACCTGACCTTGACCTGAGGTCAACACCCCAAGTTGACCTGGCCCGAACAAAAAGTATATCGTTCGACGCGCCTGAGCGAGGCGAACACGATGCTGCCAAAATCGCGGCTCTACGGCCGTTTTTTGCGAAGTTATTCAACAAAAACTGAACCGTACCTTGGGGCACTTGACCTGACCTCAGAGGTCACCGGTTGACCTAGGACCTTAACATCGGGTACCAATCTCTGCGTCTCGTAACGGCGCACACGCTCTTTTTTCCGTGACGCGCTAGCTCCACCAGGGGCGAAACGGCGAGGGGGGGTCGTACCCGCCCCCCCTCGACCTGTATGTAGAAAACCAATAGGTCCGGCGAGGGTTAAACGTCATTTTCTCAACCTCTGTGACCTGACCTGGTATCAGTGTCCTCGAATAGCAAAATATGTGTTTTATGGACAATCAGACACCGCCGTTTTGAACTTGGCGCATCATGACGCTCCGCCTGCGCACCTTTCCACTCACATCTCGTGTTTTGTCCATGTGTCCCGTGTTGGCAATTGTGCTGGCTTGTTTTGTGTCTGGGCTGCTCGGCAGGTTCTGCTGCCGAGTCCTGTCGCAGATGGTCGGTGGACGATCAGCGTGGGAAAGGCTGTGAAGCATTAGCAGCGTGGAGCCGAACAGCTTAGTTCCACCTCGACTTCCATCTGCATGCATATCAGAAGATGATGATGAGAAAGGATGATGGTAGGTATAAGTCACGGTGAGGGGTGCCAAATCGCTACCTTCATTTGCTTATTAGGCGTTTTTTTACGATAATATACCATCCTCGACTCGACATTTATGAGCCTCCTGACAGGTATGGTTGCGGTTGGTGGCAGGCCGTAGCCAGGCGAAGTCAGCGAGGGGACCGGCCGTGCGCGGCTTTGTGCGCACGTTAAACTTTGGACTCTAAATTCTGCCATAGAATCGGAATTGCGCGATCGGAGGGTAGAGGGCAGGGTCATCGCAACAAGCTTCGCTTAGCGGTGGCTCTGTCCTTGTGATTCCTTCCCATCAAAAGGTTCGGACTAAATTATTTAAAAAAAATCCTACTCCAATTTTCAAGGTTTGTTGCTGTGAATATTAAATGACATTTTTCTATCATTCATGTCACGACCAGCTGTCTCCATTCTCCAGCCGTTGAAAACGAATGCCCCTTGTGCCCCCAGAGATCCCTGAGCTGAAGTGTCCAGCTCGGCCGGCCCAGAGCGGGTGTAGTGCTGCCACCTGTACAGTACGATCAGCGCTGGCAGCGTCACCTGTGAACCGATACTGGAACCAGACCGGACCGGAGAGCTTCCTGTGGCACAGGGGCCGGGGCCGGGCCCGGCGCGGCGCGGCGGTACACCAGGATGATGCTGTACCGCATTGCGCGCTTCGATTGGGCATTCGGTGTGTGCTTTCGGTGTGTGCTTCGGTTATTTTATATGGTGATGGTGAAACATCATATTGTAAGTTCTATACAACCTACGGGCTTCAGCTGTAGGTATGTGCTTAGGAACCTATTTTGTTAGTACCTAAATGCCAATAAAATGTTATTTGTGTTTATCGTATGTCGCTGTGAAAAGGGTTATTGGGGATTGAAATGAAAGAGAATTGCGTTTTAAATTATCAAGTGGGCACCCATGTACCTTTTAACTAATCTCACAGCAATGTGATTGTAGTAAGCCAACACAGATACACTAGGTACCTATGGTAAAGACTTATCATAAGATGACTTAGTTAGGTATGCAGGCTGCAGATGTTGTCACTTGTCTCCTAATCATCTTTAACCCGCGCCCCACTGGGGTCTGCGTATAACACGCCCTACTGGGGGGGGGGGGGGGCTATTCATAGCCCCCCCTCCTAACTCCGACACTACTGGGCCGATCGTCAAAATTCAAACGGCGTCTGATAGCCCCGGAAAAACTGTCGAGCGAAACCTAATTTCATTGACCTCGAGGTCACCGATGACGTCACAGGTCAGGTCAAAGTAAAAATTATCAGCATTTTGGCTTGATCACGTTTTAGGCTCTGGCCGCCGTCTTACAAGTCAGACCAGGCTCATGTTTGGATCACACACTCGGGAACAGATGCTCTAGTTACCCTGAGGGTACCAAACTTGTACTTTGATTTTCAGGTCAAGGTCAGGTCATCACAGGTCACGAAAATATTATATCATGCGTCGGTCACGTGACACATGTTTCATGGTCCACTTAGGTCAGAGATTTCGAATGTGATGTCGTCTGTGTTATTCGAGGTCATTTTGAGTCGAATTTAGCTTATGTTAGGTCACTTTCAGGCCAAATAAAGGTCAAATTTTGAAGTTAAAATTTTTTAACAAAAAAGGTGTCTATTGGATGCAGTTTGAGCTCAGGAACACGATGCTGTTATTTATATTGGCGTACGATGTCAAATACGTGCTGAAAAATTGATTTGAAGAATTAATAATTGTGAATTTTTTGCAATAATGCGTAAAACTTGGCCATTTTTGAAGATATTTAGCTAAAACTTGCTAAAGTTAGTCATAATAATGCGTTCTATCACATATATTCCGTTTTTTCGAAAAGTCAAAAACTTTTTGAAAAAAAATGTAAAAATGTAAATTTTGGATATTATTGCATAAAATTTTCGAAATTTTCAGAATTTTGAACATCCGAGAAAGCAGTTTGATAGCGCAGTCTATTCTGAGTACTCTCATGCAAAGAAATTGGATCTAGCTTAAAAACTAAGCTCTTGGGAGCGATTGCCGTGGTTAATGTTTTGCGTCGAAATCGGCCGAACATGACGTCACTCTGACGTCATTTCCGGCCGACCTATAGTAGGTACGAAGCTCAAATTTTGACACAAGGTGTCAAATTGATGCAGCCTAAGGTACTGAAAGTTTGGCGTCGATACGTCAAGCAGTTTGGAAGTTATTGCAGAAAAACGGGAGGGGGGCTATAAATAGCCCCCCCCAGTGGGGCGCGGGTTAACACGCGCACCGACGGGGGGGCGGATATCCGCCCCCCTGAGGTTTTTCGCGAATAGCGGGAAAACTACGGCCGCGAAATTTGGTACTTACGACTATTCTCTCATCAATTTTACACATGGTTTGCAAGTTTGAACCTCCTAACTTTTAAGGTCAGGTCACCAGGTCACTTTGAATGACCCAACCTCAAGTCACTTTTTTGCAACTTTGCCACCGTGCCAGAGCTACAGTAGATGTCGGAGGCCTTTGAAAGTCACAGGATATTATAAGGTCATTAGTAGCTAAAATTTGTATATCTCGGAATATTGATACCGGTGACCTAAGGCCAGGTCAGTTTCTCGACCTACCCATTACAAGTCAACGGGGGAAAATCAACTCCCTGTTTTTACCACTAAAACGGGTCGGGATGGCCCCATATACCATACATGACTTCATATACGATCAACCTTCACTACCTTGAGGTCTGTTTTGCTGTTGGGCAGCTGTAAGGCCATGTGACGTCATCAAAGGTCACCAAAGGTTTTTTTGTCAATAACTCTGTACAGGAACAAGATACAGCCGCGCGGATGGTCTCATTGTGTTCAGCTCGTCAAGACGCATCGAAATATTATACATAATGACCTCGAGGTCACGTGACCTGAGGTCAACCTTTGACCTTAACCTTTTGAGGTCAACATATATACCATTCGATGCGGATTGACGAGAGGATCACGATGATGCCCTTAGTTTGTTCCTATCTTGACTAATTAGAAAGTTATTCGAGAAAAACTCTCTCCATAACTAGCGCCGCCATTTTGATTTTTTGACCCCTGTGACGTCATCTTTGATCTGACCTAAAAATGACCTGTGTAAAAATTGTAGACCTTGTCCGTGCGTATCCGATGCCGTTTACCGCTTGTCGCTATCTTGCCTCGTTCTCGAGATCTCAGGGGGGGGGGGGGGGGGTGGTCATCCGCCCCCCCCCCCCCGTCGGTACTAAGTTGCCGCAGACCCCCGTCGGTGCGCGTGTTAATCTTTTGGCGTTCCTCGACATGATGTTTTATGCTGTCATTTGTGGCTTCACAATGATTGTGACCACATTTCCCGTGCGTATAGTCGACTACAGAATGATGTTCCACTTTTCACAGGCAATTATTTGCCTGGATTAGTAGGCTGTGCCGCATCACACGGGCTGAGTTCACAAATTATAGCTTTGTCTCAATGCTCACAATCGACACGCTTAATTGCGTGACAAACGGCACAACTTATACGCTCCGGTCAACTGATAGCTTCTGAGGAGTGGAACATCATTCTGTAGTCGACTATACGTAGTGCGTAGGTACGCAGAAAAAAGTTGACTATTCAATCTTGTCAGAAGGAACAGAATACTCGTAAAAAACGAGCTTGCTTATCCATTTCTAGTATCTGAGACGTAAATAAATGACTTATCAAACTATAAGTCGAACGCAGTATCTACTAACCCGCATCCCGTTGGGGTCTGCCGAGCAGCGGGAGAGGGGGACATTTTGCCCCCCCCCCCCCCCGCCCTAAAATCTCGAGAACCACGCAACATGGCACAAGCAGCAAACGACCCAATTTCATTGACCTCGGTCTAACCGATGACGTCAGAGGTTAGGTCAAATGTCGCATTCTCACCGTTTACAGGCATTTCAAAAAATGTGTTATTAACTTATAAAATCGAGTAAAAGGGCATATTGTTGAAAGTCGTCGATACAAAATTGTCCAACAAACACATTATTTCCTATTTGAGGTCATTTATCCCTCGCCGGCCGAGGGGGGGGGGGCGGGTGCTGCCCCCATAGGTTTTTTTCGCGATAGCTCCGAACACGCTGGCGATAGAGAGCTGAAGCTCTTGGCATACCTGACCTTTGATTCAAGCCGAATCTTTTGACACCAACCGAATTTTCGGGTCATGTCAGGTCACTGATCTATGACGTCATAAATGAGCCTCTGCACGGTCTCCAGATGTCGCAACTTCGCAACGCCTTCACTGCCAGAGGAGCTTTCACAGGGAAATGAAACTTGCAGGATCTAGTATCCATTACGAGTCTCACAACTTGTATATCTCAGATTTTTCCTAAAGGTCATATGAGGTCAGGTCATTTTCGTGACCTCACCATTATACCTAAGCCAATGCACAGTGGGGATTTTTCCGATCTAGCACGTATTTATTCGTAGAGGGCAAACCATAGGTAGAATTGTAGCCAGATTGTGCACAGATGTTGGCTGGTGTGTCCTGGTGAGAATTTTACCTGTAAATGTGCATAATCAACATAGTATAGGGGGTTCAATTGGACCCCCCGCTCAGCCGTTTGGCCCCTGATCAGGCTAGAGCTTCGCGGAAAAGTCAAGCGTGCTGCCTATGACGAAATTAGGCCGAATATATCCAATTTCAAAGTCCAAGGTCATAAGCTTACTTTCCAAGTCAGTTTAATGACCCAACTAAAGTTGGGCAATCGAGACCTCTTGAAACTTCGCAAAGTTAGGGTGTTACGGGGTATTTTGGGGTGCTGATCACGAATTTCATGTTAGTTTTGATCACAGACGATGTCTTTATGCATTTAGGCCAGGTCGGGTCAGGTCAGCTTAGATCAATTAGTAGGCGTCCTGCCGGCCATCAATAGAAGTGTCACCTACTACTGATAGCTTCGTAACATGGAACGAAGGCACTAGAACTACTTCGTAAATATTCAAATGGCTGCTAAAATCGAAATCAGCACCAAAAACTACCCTAGAAACAAGTAAAACTCGAAAAAGTGAACCAAGGTCATCAAAAGGTCAATGACCTTGACTTGACCTTCACGTGACCTTGACTCCCACCATTATGCATGGCACCAACATCATTTCACATATTTGAACGTTTAAAACCACAAAAAGACTGGAAACCGCGGATAATGTGAGCTGGCATACGCCGAATCGCGATTCCGGCCAAACATTGCCTCGAGAAATATGCCACAGGTCAAAGGTCAGTTGGGTCAGAGTCATGAAATTTTTAGGTTAGATGTAAAATTGATGATCTCGAGGGCACCGAAAGTTTCAGCGCGATCGGCCGCTTTTTGCGCGAGTAATTTGCGGAAAACCATGGGGTTTTATCCGACCCCTTCCCCCTCCCCCTCCCCACAAGTGCGATGGTTAATAAGGTTACGGTATGTATTTTACGCTTGTCATCCTATTCATAATGAATGTGTCTCAGAAAATATGCATCATATAAATCACGAAGTAAAATTATTCGCCTATGTCCGGAACATACCTTTATCGTGCTGTTTGCCCTAGCGCTCCTCGAGTGGGGTGTTAAGATACTCTAATGTGAATATTCCGTGTTCAGGCAAGTTTCGGCAGCCAAACTAGGCGTTGTATTGTGCAGAAGAAAGTGGCGAATTCGATAGGATATATTTCGGAGTGGAAAAGTGTGGAGAACATTGTTGATTTCCTACATTTATTTAGAATACCATTCCTTCAATATGGTGTCTGTAAGGGTTTTTTGTAAAGGGCATTTTTGTGACCTTAGTAAGGTTGTGGCATACTTTCTGTTTGCCATTCCATTCCTAATAAAGGTGCCTTTCAGACGATATGCAACTTTAAGACCTCGCAAGATTAAAACCAACAGGACAGGACAATGAAATTGAGCTATACTTTCGGGCCTTGCTGAGCCTATTGAGTAATCACGCATGAGTGTGAACTTTGGGCGCATTTTTCCTAGTTTTGCTGTGGACATACAGATAAAACAATGCCATATATGAAAAATTCAGACATTTCTTAGCCCTACTGACACAAAAAATAAACAAAAATCCAAAAAATATTTTTTGAATTAATAGGCGCTAGATCGGAAAAATCCCCACTGTGCAATGGGTAAAAATGAAAACTGCTGCCGGGAACGATCCCCAACTATCTCAAGCACACAGAATCGTGATTTGATGCACTCCTTGCAAGGTAAAATGCGTCACTTTTGCAATGTTGACCTTGCGTGACGTCATTTATGACGTCATCAAGGTCATATTAGTTTTTCGTCAATAGCTCCCGATCAAATTGAGCTAGCGAGTCGGGAAAGCCACCAATGGACTCAAGAAGACCTGCCGAATCGAATGATAATGCGACATGACCCCTTTCGACCAGCTTCGTGACCTGGGGGCGCTGACCTGACCTTGACCTGAGGTTAACACCCTAAGTTGAGCTGACCCAAACAAAAAGTGTATCATTCGACGCGCCTGTGTGAGGCGAACACGATGCTGCCAAAATCGGCGCTCTGCGGCCGTTTTTTGCGAAGTTATTCACCAAAAACTGAACCGTACCTTGGGGCACTTGACCTGACCTCAGAGGTCACCGGCTGACCTAGGACCTTAAAATCGGGTACCAATATCTGCGTCTCGAAACGGCGCACATGCCCGTTTTTCTGCGACGCGCTAGCTCCACCAGGGGCGAAACGGCGATGGTTCGTACCCGCCCCCCTCGGCCGGCGCGCATGTAGAAAACCAATAGGTCCGGCGAGGGTTAATGTTACATAGGTATCATTCGAATCGGCTCTTCAAGAGGAACAGAATGGTACCATTTTGAAAGCTGTATCTTTATTATGTGACAAGTTATTGGCACAAACGTCATTTAACCTCAGTTGACCTCATTTGACCTGACCCATGGATAATTACACCAAACAGAAGCACCAAGTGACATAATGCTAAGTACTGAGGTTTCAAAGCACAAAAGTGATAGAACGAAGCGGATATCTCCAGTATTTTCCGAATTGTATATTTTCCCGTAGGGTTAACCCGGGGGTCTGCCTAGCAACGCGGTCATATGGGGGGAGGCATTTTGCCCCCCCCCCCCTAAGATCTCGAGAACCACGCAACATAGCGACAAGCGGCAAACGACGTTGGATAGCCCCAACGAGGAACTACCTCGGACCCAATTTCATTGACCTCGGTCTAACCGATGACGTCACAGGTCAGGTCAAAGGTCGGATTTTCACCGTTTACAGGCATTTCAAGAAATGCGTTGTAAAATCGAGTAAAATGCATTTCATTGACAATCATCGATGGGGAAATGTTTGTCAAACACATCTTTTACTATTTGAGGTCACTGATACCAGGTCAGATCACAGAGGTCAAGTCACTGAGGGTTAAAATATGAGAAAATCATGTGATGCATGTTTTATGGTCCATTTTATATGCCAAATGCGATTATGTGGGACAGACAGCCCTTGGGGTCAGTTGAGATTATGTTTTGGTGAAGGTCAGGTCAAGGTCAGGTCAAGGTCAGGTCAAGGTCAGGTCAAGGTCAGGTCAAGGCCAGGTCAAGGTCAGGTCAAGGTCAGGTCAAGGTCAGGTCAAGGTCAGGTCAAGGCCAGGTCAAGGTCAGGTCAAGGTCAGGTCAAGGTCAGGTCAAGGTCAGGTCAAGGTCAGGTCAAGGCCAGGTCAAATTAGGTCAAATTTCAAAGTTGATATTATTGCATAAAATAGGTATCGATTCGATGCAGCTCGTCACTGGGAAATCAATGGTGGTCACTGTTTTGCGCTACGTGGTCTAGAATTGCTAAAATTGGAGTTCAGAAATTTGACGTCATCAACTTTGAACAGTTTTTGCGCTTTAACTTGGCCAGAAAAGGAGGTATCGATCTTTTAAATTTGGTATGAATATCGAAGAGCGCAGGTACTATCACATATGTTCCGTTTTTTTTTTTCTCGAAATTTGAAAATATTTTGGATTTTTTGAGTTTTTCTAAAAAAAAAATCATTTTTTTATTATTGAGAGTGAAAATTCCAAATTTTCGAAACTCCGAGATAGCAGTTTTGTAGCGCCGTCTTTTCTCTACACAACCACATAAAGAACAAAAATTGCTTGTTAACTGTAGATTTGGTGAGCGTTTCAAGATGCCATGCTTTTTGCTCATTTTTACTCGAACATGACCTCAGTTTGACCTCAATAACTCCTGACCCGAGGTGACCTGTGGCTTGAAATTTTGTGTGAAGGCGTCAAATTGATGCGCGGGAAGATACTTAGATTTGGCGGCGCTGCACGCCGCCGTTTTTTTCGCTATTTAGGAAGAACCACAGGGGTGGGAGGGGGGCCAAAATTGCCCCGCCCTCCCGTAGGGCTATCGACGGACCCTACCACCCGAAGGGGGGGGGCGTTTCGGCCCCCCTAAGATCTCGGAAATTTACCGGCTGATTTTCAAAATTCAAACGACGTTGGATAGCCCCAACGGGGAACTACCTTGTGACCAAATTTCATTGACCTCGGTCAAACCGATGACGTCACAAGTCAGGTCAAAGGTCGGATTTTCACCGTTGACAGGCATTTCAAGAAATGTGTTGTGACTAATCGAGCAAATTGGTAAGTTATTGAAAACCATCGATGGTACATTGTTCGTCAAATACAACTTGCTATCTGTACTTTGCTATCTGGGATCACTGATACCAGGTCAGGTCACAGAGGTCAGGTCACTGGGGGGGGGGGTCACAATATGAAAATGTCATGTGATACATGTTTTATCAGGGCATATTTTAACATACTGACTGCGTCCCATTTTGGGACGCAGCCCCCTGCCTTTGGGACGTAGCCCTCGCGAAATTTGGACCACTGCGTCCCACACTGAAATGCCACGGTTTCAGCCGAAAAGTGCGAGCAAAAATAAGTAACATGCCTCGGTCTTTTACTGTGTAAAAGATGTTGGCTTTCCGATTGCTTTGAGCCCTGATTTACTATGTACCTAAGCACATACATGCCCTCTCCAGTCCTTGTGCCCTGCCCTACCCTTGGTCATACACCTTATTATGTTCTTCCCTACTATACCCCTAGGATATGTGCCCTGCCCAGTGCCCTGTCCTTAGGTCTTGTACCTTGCCCTGCCCTTTCTTCAGGCCCTGTGCCCCGCTCTGCCCTGCCCTCAAACACGATACTTTATATATTCTGCCTGGAAATTTGATGCGCTGCCTTCCCGTCTTTTGGCCCCGTGCCCTGCCCTACCCTAGTTTGAGGCCCCGTGCCCTTCGCTGCCCTCAAGCCTTGTGACACGTCCTGCCATCAGACCCCGTGCCGCTGCCTTGTCTTCAGGTAATGTGCCCTGCCCTGCCATCAGGCCTTGTGCCTTCCCATGTCCTCATGCCCCGGCCCCGCGCCCATCCTCGAGCCTAATGCCTTGCCCTGCCTCAGGCCCTGTCCTGTCCTGTTCTGCTTCCAGGCCTCATGTGCATTGCCCTGCCATTAGACCCTGTGTCCTATTCTGCCATTAAGCCTTATGCGTTGTATCGCCCTCAGGCCCGTGCCCTGCCTCGCCCTAAGTTGCTGTGCTCTGCCCTGTCGTCAGGCCTTGTACCGTCCCATGCCATCAGACCCTGTGTCCTACTCTGCCCTCAAGCCCTGTATTCTGCATTGCCCTAATGTCTCGTGTCCCATGCCCGCTCTCAGGCGCTGTGCCCTGCCCTGTCATCAGGCCCTGTGGTGTCTCCCGCCCTCAGGTCCCGTGCCGTTTCCCGTCCTCATGCCCCGTGCCCTTACCTGTCCTCAGAACCCGTGCTTTGTTCTGCCTCCATGCCCTGAGCCTTGCCCTGCCCTCAGGCCCCATACCCTGGCCCTGTTTCACCGGTGATAGCAGCACGCTGCAATTACACGTGTCAAATTGGGTTTCCATGGAGACATCAACAGGCCCATTGCTCAAACACTACCACAAGTATGACGTCAGCTCGCGGAATTTGATAACAGCGTCCGTGAAGCACCGCCCACGTCTTGTCATACCTTCGGGGCCCGAAGGTATGACAAGACGTGGGCGGTTTTTCGGGCCTTGTGCCATACCTGTGTCTTATGTCTTGCTCTACCTTTAGGTACTATTTCTTGCCCTGCTCTAAGATCCTGCGTGTTGCCCTGCCATCAGGTGTGTTGATCATCAGGTGTTCTAAGGCCCTGTGTCTTGCACTACTCTCCAGCCTTGTGTAATGATAGCCTCAGACCCGCGCCTTGCCTTGCCCTCGGACCCTGCATCCTACCCAGCCCTCAAGTATCCGTCTTAGCTTAGCTTCATGGCCTGTGCCTGCCCTGTCCTTAGGGCTCAGACTCTGTGTCCTGCCTTCCCTAAAGTCCTGTTTAGAGATGTCAAGTTGGAGCCCGCAGGCCCGGAGCCTGGCCTAAAATCCGGCCCTACAGGGCTTTTGCATGCACAGTGGATTGTATCATTGTTTTGAGGTACCTCATCGAAACGCATCGACTGATATGCGACATGATCTATCTTGGTCACGAAATGACCTTAATGTGAGGTCAAGTTCTTCTGACCTTGACATTTCGAGGTAAAAATGAGAGAAGAATGATTGTGCAAACGAAAATTCTCTACCTTTTTTAGTTCAAAAGCTTTTCATGAAACCTATATTGACAAAAATTGTAATTTTACCTGTTTTTGGCTATGGAGCCTTAACCGTTGATCTGAACTCAATCCTGACGAAATATTGACGAAAGAGCTGTTCAAGATATATTGATTGCTTTTCTCCTGTCGATTGCGCCCTCCTAGCTATCATAGTTTTTGAGATACCGGCACGTTTTCCGAAAAAAATATCGCATCATTGCGAAGTTTGACATTTGATGGCATACGGCCAGATCAGGGCCGTCATTGCCGTCTGGCCATAGGAGGATATAGAGGGGGCCACGGGTCCATGCTCCCCCCCCCAAAGCGCCCGGAAATGACACAAAATCGACACATTTCTGGGCATAATAATTAAGCAAAGGAACTTCCATTGGGAAAAGTTTGGGTTATATTACATGATAGGCAGTAAGGAAGCGAAATCCGAAGCATCCAAAGCATCCGTTCATCCAAAGCATTAATCTATGATGGATTTTTTATGTAGCTTTAAAATCCGATGATTTTTTGTCACAACTTAGGTGGGTACTGTTTGACCTTACGTCATCTAATTATTTCAAATACATAGTATCTTCAATGCAAATTGGCCATGTTTCACACGTCAACCTCTATTTTGAATCGATTGATAAGGGTGAAAAACGCATGAAGAGACGTATGTATCACATTTTAATCATGTGCATATTCATTTTTATTCTATAAGCATAGGTACAATTTAGTGCGTCAAGGGAGGTCAAACACGCCCAACGCCGTTCAGGAAAACGAGTGACTAACAACAATGTAAATGTCATTTTAAATCGCCTGTCCGCCCTTTGAATGCGGATAAAGAACGCACTACGACTTGGCGAATTTCGAGACTGGCCAAAAGCAATCACAGCCCGCTCCCAACATCCCGCTTGCAGTGCCCTCCACCAGCACACTACACAATGTATCTGTACATTATCTCACTTGCATTATATACTATTTCGCTTGCAATGTGCCCTTTTCGATCAAAGCGTGTGCCCTATGCCACCTTTGGGACGCAGTGAAAAATCCTTAAAATATGCCCTGTGTTTTATGGTCCATTTTACATGACAAATGCGATTATATGAGCCAGGCAGCCTTTGGGGCCAGCTTAGGTTACGTTTTGGTGAAGGTCAGGTCAAGGTCAGGTTAAATTAGGTCAAATTTCAAAGTTTATGTTTTTGCATAAAATGGGTATCGATTCGATGCAGCTCGTCACGGGGAATCTAATGAAGGTATTTGTTTTGCCCTGCGTGGTCTAGAATTGCCGCAAAAAAATGAGTTTGAAAATTTGACGTCATCATTTTTGAACAGTTTTTTGCTACAACTTTGCCAAAAAACGAGATAGCGATCTGAAATTTGGTATGTAGATAGATGATGGTGGGCACTTTCACATATATTCCATTTTTGTTTTGTTTTTTGAAACTCAAAAACTTTTTAGATTTCTTGGCTAATATATAAAAAAATGTTTTAATGTTTGGGGGTCAAAATGCCAAAATTTTAAAAATCCGAGATAGCATGGTTTTGTAGCCCTGTCAATTTACACCTCTTATGTCTTGATCATTTTTTCTTTATCTTCAAAGCTGTTGGCCTGACAGCTCTTCTCGCGAAGGTCTTTTTTCGGTCGAAAATGGCAGAACATGACGTCATTCTGACGTCATTTGTGGCCAACCTATCATAGCCTCCGGAAAATTTGTTTGACACAATGTGTACCATTGATGATCAGAGGGGTCCTCAGAGTTTGGTGGCAATATCTCCAGCCGTTTAGGATATATCGACGGAAAAGGTCGGGGGGGGGGGGGGCGTTTCGCCACCGCCCCCCCCCCTACGGGACGCGGGTTAACATTACGACGTAATGACCTCTAACTGACCTCAGGTCAGTGACATCAAAAAAACCGAACCGTATGTTATACAACTCGGTGAACTTAGCACATCCTGAAAGTTGGAAGGAAATCAGTCCAAAACTATGAGTTGGACAGGTGCATAAAGAAAATTGAAATTTGACCATGAACTTGTACCAGTTTTTCTGAGCTAATGACCTGACCCAAGGTCACCCGGACCTGAAATTTTTAGGGTCATACCGTAAAGTGGGGCTATTTGAAACGGATTTTACAGTTTTTGGCCTCTCCCTTCAAAACGGTTGATATTTCCTATAGCATGTAAATTGCGAAAAGGTAGTTCTCTGTAACCGCTTTCAGATAGGTCCATCTTGGTTCAGCTAGTAACCATAAATAAACTTATTTTTCTCCTTGAAGCCTGTCTCAAATAGCCCCATAGTGTGGGGCTATTTGAGACAGTTTTAGTTGCAAGGAAGTTGAAGAAAATCGGTCATGCTAGGGATAATTCTGTTGGGATATTGTGACCGCGGACCGGCCGTGTGGGGCCGTGGAACAGGATGGGTCGGCGGCCCGGCCGTCCGGCCGGCGAGCCGCCTGACCGCCGCGCGGTCACCGCGCATGCGCTCTGTGCCGTGGTTATATAAGGGCGCGACCGTGACCAGACTGGGTCAGTCGGCGGGTCGCCGTGTCCGTGCTTGGTCTTCGGTCGCTGGAAGCACAATACACCGTGTCGTGATATATGCAGCTTTACTTGGCCCTAACAATTCTTTTAATGCTATGCGACTGGAAATTAAATTTTGACACTTCTGGCAAAAAATATTTCTTTCAAAAACAGTTATGTCACCCTGATAATCAAACTTTTCGTTTTTCGTTAAACATAGCATTTCGGTCTGTCAAAAAAATTGCATTACTTTATGCTTGGGCTGTCGAAATATGATGCGACCCTAAGCTTTAAAAATCACAAGATGATTATATAGGACTATTCCTATGTCAACGACAGTGAAATTTTCAAATAAAGTTATTGTGTTTGTCTCTGGCGGCGTAAAACATGTAGGCCGAAAGTTGGTGGGGCTATTTGAGACAGACTCGCTAATGCACACCGCAATGCATTAAAAAAGGGAAACCAGTTTTCAATATGGTTGAATGAATGGCATGCATGATCGGTTGTTCCATTGCACATCAACCTGTGAAGAAATAACAGAAAAAGGTCAAACGGTTTTGAGTTTAAACCGATTTTCCTAGATCACTGCATGTTGTATCGAATGGCCGGTTACCGCACTGCATCAAGCACGTATACTGAAGGCTCACATAACAGTACGTATGTATGATAAATAACCTTCAATGGTGCCTTCTGGTCAACCAGAGTAGACATGGGTCCATTACCGACCACGTCAGTGACTGATGAAGCACATGTTATGCACATATTCACAGAGGTAAGTATTCGTCACTACCGTTAACAATATATAATGTCTTCATGAAAAATGTGCTTAGCCCATAAGTAAAACGATAGTTACGATAGACTCGGCTGCAAAGTTTTCAAAAATTCAACCATGTTAAGGTGCAGGTAGGGGTGCTTTTCGTATAACTTAAATCGTGTTTTTTTTTCTGTATTTCTCGTTTAATGCCAAATTTCTTTCAAAACTTTTCAAAAATTTCAAAAAATCCTATCCATGGAATTCACCGTTAAATTCTACAACATCCTGAGCAAAAATGTATGAAAAATATCAAACTGTTTTAACCCTCGCCGGCCGAGGGGGGGGGGGGCGGGTGCCGCCCCCCATAGGGTTTTTTCGCGATAGCTCCGAGCACGCTGGCGATAGAGAGCTGAAACTTGGCATACCTGACCTTTGATCCAAGCCGCATCTTTTGACACCAACCGTATTTTTGGGTCAGGTCAGGTCACTGACCTATGACGTCATAAGTGAACCTCTGCACGGTCTTCAGATGTCGCAACTTCGCAACGCCCTCACTGCCAGAGGAGATGTCACAGGGAAATGAAACTTGCAGGATCTAGTATCCATTATGAGTCCCACAACTTGTATATCTCGGATTTTTCCTAAAGGTCATATGAGGTCAGGTCATTTTCGTGACCTCACCATTACAAGTCAATGGGGAAAAATGAAAACTGCTTTTCTGGCGTCGGGAACAATCTCCAACTATCTCAAGCACACAGAATCGTGATTTTATGCACTCCTTGCAAGGTTAGATGCGTCACTTTTGCAATGTTGACCTTGCGTGACGTCATTTATGACGTCATCAAGGTCATATTAGTTTTTCGTCAATAACTCTTGATCAAATTGAGCTAGCGAGTCGGGAAAGCCACCAATGGACTCAGGAAGACCTGGCGAATCGAATGATATGCGACATGACCTCTTTCGACCAATTTCGTGACCTGGGGGTGCTGACCCGACCTTGACCTGAGGTCAACACCCCAAGTTGACCTGACCCGGACAAAAAGTATATCATTCGACGCGCCTGAGCGAGACGAACACGATGCTGCCAAAATCGGCGCTCTGCGGCCGTTTTTTGCGAAGTTATTCACCAAACACTGAACCGTACCTTGGGGCACTTGACCTGACCTCAGAGGTCACCGGTTGACCTAGGACCTTAAAATCGGGTACCAATCTCTGCGTCTCGTAACGGCGCACACGCTCGTTTTTTCCGCGACGCGCTAGCTCCACCAGGGGCGAAACGGCGAGGGGGGGGTCGTACCCGCCCCCCCCCCCCCCCTCGGCCGGCGCGTATGTAGAAAACCAATAGGTCCGGCGAGGGTTAATTTTACAGCAATTTTACTAAACCAATACCGTACTGTCTCAAATAGCCCCACTGTCTCAAATAGCCCCACTTTACGGTATGTAAAAAGGTTGCCCCCTCGGCAGTGCCAAATTTGGCGGGGCTGCGCGCCGCCGTTTTTACGCTATCTTCGAAAGAACTTAGGGGGGGTCGCATCGCCCCCCCCATGCAAGACCCTGACCATGCTAGTAGTGATTCGACGCATTTCTGTGCATATTGCTCGTGGTTTTTCAGTTTTTTTTAACCCTCGCCCTGGCAGGGCATTGTTCATAACACGGCCTGGCAGGGGGGGTTGATGCGACCCCCCCCCCTCGCGATTGGCTCCTATGGCACCTAGAAACACCAAATTTGGTAGTTAGGTGGGCTCCCAGGAGTTCTCACCCTTGTGCAAATTTGGTTGCTCTAGGTCAATATTTAGGGGGGTTTTGGGGGGTATAAATGTAAAAGCGGCCCTGGTGGCGCAGTCGGTTAAGGCGTCGACCCGCGGTGCGGGCGGTGCCGGATTCGGGTTCGATTCCCGGTTCCGCCCGTTCCGCGGGCGTCGTCCCCGGCTGTGTCATCAAGTGTGGGGTAGGCTCCCACTTCAGCCGTAGCCTGGGGGGGTGGGCAATGAGTGCCGGGAGGAGGAGGAGGAGCTCTCCTGTAATTGGGGCAACACAAGCCCGTTTGAGGGAGGCCGGAATTAAAAAAATCGCCAAAAACAGGTCAAAAGTTTTTTGCTTATAACTTTTGATCTAATTAAGATAGAGAAAACAGAAAAGCACCAGTGAACTCAGCACGTCAAGGCGCGTAGAATGATATACTTTTTTGTTTGCTTAAGTGTACTTAAAGTTTTTTTTAATTTTTTAGTAAACTTTAAAGGGACCCTCCCACCTTCAAAAAAGTTTATGAATTGGCATGAAAGTGATGTCGCTCGGTTCAGAAAGAGCGAAAATGAATACCTACCAAATTTCACCGAAAAATATTCACCGGTTTTCAAGATATTAGACTTTTACTTTTGTTTACTTTTTTTGGGATCTCCGCTGTTTCTAGCGACTTTATTTTAGAAGTGCGGCGTTTGCGGCAGATGTTGCGCGCAAATATCATATACCACCGCGTGCTACAAAACGTTTTAGTCAAACATTTAAAAATCGTTAGATATTTGCGCTGACGTCACACATTCAGAGGGGTATTCCTAAGCATTAGCCCCTCTGAATCAAAATGCTGCAATTTTGAAATTCAATATTTCCGATTTAAGGCATTTCTGGATGTTGTGAGTGCCGAAACCGGTAATTGTGAGCCAGGGACCCCATTTTGGCTATCTCAACTCAAATCTAATGTTAAGGTGGGAGGGTCCCTTTAACCCGCGCCCCAGTGGGGTCTGTGTATAACACGCCCTACTGGGGGGGGGGGCTATCCATAGCCCCCCCTCCTAACTCCGAAACTACTGGGCCGATCGTCAAAATTCAAACGGCGTGTGATAGCCCCGGAAAAACTGTCGAGCGAAACCTAATTTCATTGACCTCGAGGTCACTGATGACGTCACAGGTCAGGTCAAAGTAAAAATTATTAGCACTTTGGCTTGTTCACATTTTGGGCTCTGGCCGCCGTCTTACAAGTCAGATCAGGCTCATTTTTGGTTTCCACACTCTTGAACAGATGCTCTAGATACCTTGAGGGTATCAAACTTGTACTTGGATTTTCAGGTCAGGGTCAGGTCATCACAGGTCACGAAAATATTATATCATGCGTCGGTCATGTGACACATGGTTTATGGTCCATTTAGGCCATAAATTTCGAATTTGATGTCGTCTGTGTCATTCGAGGTCATTTTGAGTCAAATTTAGCTTAGGTCAGGTCACTTTCAGGTCAAAAAAGGTCAAATTTTGAAGTGAATATTTTTCAACAAAAAAGGTGTCTATAAAGGTGTCTATATGCAGTTTGAGCTCAGGAACACGATGGTGCCATTTATATTGGTGTACGATGTCAAATACGTACTGAAAAATTGATTTGAAAAATTAATAATTGTGAATTTTTTGCAATAATGCGTATAACTTGGCTATTTTTAAAGATATTCAGCTAAAACTTGCTAGAGTTAGTCATAATCATGCGTTCTGTGACATATATTCCGGTTTTTTCGAAAAGTCAAAAACTTGTTGAAAAAAATATAAAAATATAAATTTTGAATATTATTTTATTAAATTTTCAACTTTTTCAAAATTTTGAAAATCCGAGATAGCAGTTTGATAGCGCAGTCAATTCTGAGTCCTTTCATGCAAAGAAATTGGATCTAGCTTAAAAACTAAGCTCTTGGGAGCGATTGCCGTGGTTCAATGTTTTGCGTCGAAATCGGACGGACATGACGTCACTCTGACGTCATTTCCGGCCGACCTATGGTAGCTATGAAGTTCAAATTTTGACACAAGGTGTCAAATTGATGCAGCCGAAGGTACTGAAAGTTTGGCGTCGATCCGTCAAGCGGTTTGGAAGTTATTGCAGAAAAACGGGAGGGGGGGCTATAAATAGCCCCCCCCCCCCCCAGTGGGGCGCGGGTTAATTAACTAATTAAGTTTAAGTAAACCAAATTGCATCATATCGCATATCATTCGATTCGGCTTATCACCAGGAACACAATGACACCATTTTTAAGCTCTAGCGTCATTATGTGCCAAGTTATTGGCAAAAACGTTATTTGACCTCAGTTGACCTCATTTGACCTGACCTATGGATAAGTACACCAAACAAAGAAGCACCAAGTGACCTGCTGTTAATTACTATGGTTTCAAAGCATAAAAGTGATGGAACGAAGCGGATATCTCCAGTATTTTCCGAATTTAGTATTTTCCCATAGGCTTAACATTACGACGTAGTGAGATGATGTTTTTCGTACTCCAGCGTAGATGGGTAGCCATACGGCTTCCACGGTTGACAGTGATGACATCAGTCATCTTTTTGCAAACTCGTTAAAGATTTTGGGCTGTACGGGGATTCGAACCCCGGGCCTTTGGATTAGCGCTCCAATGCTCTACCTCTGAGCTATACAGACCAAGTACTTTAACGAGCTCGGGGTTCGAATCCCCGTACAGCCCAAAATCTTTAACGAGTTTGCAAAAAGATGACTGATGTCATCACTGTCAACCGTGGAAGCCGTATGGCTACCCATCTACGCTGGAGTACGAAAAACATCATCTCACGCTCTCAGTCCCAGTGGATAAAAACAACACCTAAGAATGATCCGCATAAAACTTGGCAGAAAGCTCGTTAAAGTACTTGGTCTGTATAGCTCAGAGGTAGAGCATTGGAGCGCTAATCCAAAGGCCCGGGGTTCGAATCCCCGTACAGCCCAAAATCTTTAACGAGTTTGCAAAAAGATGACTGATGTCATCACTGTCAACCGTGGAAGCCGTATGGCTACCCATCTACGCTGGAGTACGAAAAACATCATCTCACGCTCTCAGTCCCAGTGGATAAAAACAACACCTAAGAATGATCCGCATAAAACTTGGCAGAAAGCTCGTTAAAGTACTTGGTCTGTATAGCTCAGAGGTAGAGCATTGGAGCGCTAATCCAAAGGCCCGGGGTTCGAATCCCCGTACAGCCCAAAATCTTTAACGAGTTTGCAAAAAGATGACTGATGTCATCACTGTCAACCGTGGAAGCCGTATGGCTACCCATCTACGCTGGAGTACGAAAAACATCATCTCACGCTCTCAGTCCCAGTGGATAAAAACAACACCTAAGAATGATCCGCATAAAACTTGGCAGAAAGCTCGTTAAAGTACTTGGTCTGTATAGCTCAGAGGTAGAGCATTGGAGCGCTAATCCAAAGGCCCGGGGTTCGAATCCCCGTACAGCCCAAAATCTTTAACGAGTTTGCAAAAAGACTGATGTCATCACTGTCAACCGTGGAAGCCGTATGGCTACCCATCTACGCTGGAGTACGAAAAACATCATCTCACGCTCTCAGTCCCAGTGGATAAAAACAACACCTAAGGATTACGACGTAGTGACCTCTAACTGACCTCAGGTCAGTGACATAAAAAACCGAACTATATGTTATACAACTCGGTGAACTTAGCACATCCAGAAAGTTTCTAGGAAATCAGTTCAAAACTGTGAGTTGGACAGGTGCAAAAAGAAAATTGAAATTTGACCATGACCTTGTACCGGTTTTCTGACCTGGTGACCTGACCCAAGGTCACCCGGACCTGAAATTTTCAGGTCATATGTAAAAAGGTTGCCCCATAGGCTGTGCCAATTTTGGTGCCAATTGCGCGCCGCCGTTTTTACGCTATCTTCGAAAAACCTTAGGGGGTTGCATCAACCCCCCTGCCAGGGCGAGGGTTGACCCGCGCCCGGCTGGGGGTCCTGGATTTCCACGCCCTGCTGGGGGGGGGGGGTGTTTGAACAACTCGGCTCCTGGGCCACGTAGCGATACGCGGAAGGCGGCGTTCGAAAGAGCGTCAAAAATAATGAGGAAATCACTTTGGTCAATTTTTTGGTCAGGTCAAAGGTCAGGTCACCAGAGGTCATTGAAGGCAAAATTTCGCCGATTTCCAGGTAGAATGTCGACAATTTCCAAGAAGCCAACGCATAACTCGGGAACCAATAGAGCTACAGCGCCGCGGAAAAGCGCATTCGATAGCCCTTTTAACGCCCTTTCTGAGTAATTCCCTCAGATTTGACCTAACGTCAACGGTTTTGCCTGCAGGGGGCAAAAACTGCAAAAATAGCCGATTTTTTCGGAAACAGTTTTTCTGCAATAACTTTTGACCCAAGCATTGTACGAGCTTACTTTTACCGGCATCGTGTTCCTCTCGTCAAGAGGCATCGGATGAACAATAACTTGACCTTGAAAGGTCAACTTGAAAATTTGACTTAAGGTCAAGGTCATGACCTGACCGGAAAGGGTCATGCTGCATATCAGTCGATCCGTATCGTCTAGCTGAACACATCTAAGGCGTTTTCATCGCTCTAGCATGCCTCTATCAAAAGTTATTTGCGAAAAACTGTTAGATACCATTCGTGACCTAAGATGACCTCAGGGCATAAACAGGGGTCACGGACACCATTTTCATGTTCAGTGTGTCTAAACAACTTGTAATTCAGTGTTAAGGAGTGTTTATAATGTCTTTCATCCAAAGGAGGCGCATTTCAATTTTCTCCCATTGACTTATAATGGGGAGGTCGCAAAATTGACCTGACCTTACGTCATCGATATCAAAATTCTGAGATATACATTTTGTACATGCTATTGCTCTTAGCAATCGCTGAAAGTTTCAAAGCGATCGGTCACTCGGTGTAGCTATGACAGACATTTAAACGTTTTATGAGGTGAGGTCACTTCAAGTGACCTGGTGACCTGACCTTGAATGACCTTGGTTTGAAATTTTCACAACATGTGTAGAATTGATGTATGATAAGGTGTACCAAAAACGGCGGCGCGGAGCGCCGCCGTTTTTTAGATATTCGCGAAAAACCACAAGGGGGGTGTTTAAACACCCCCCCCCCCAGCAGGGCGCGGGTTAATAAAAGCTACAAACATGTGAAAGGACGCTTCCTAGAAATCACCCGACACAAAAGCTCAGCCCCGAATACTCTGCTGAGCATTCAATGCGCCCTGCCGCCTCGTCCCTGCGGGCTGCGGTTGAGTCAGAGTCAGGCCCAGCGCCCGATCACGTGGCCGCCTGTACAGGATCCGTCCACGCCGATAGCTCGACTCGAGTCAGCGGGGGTCGACTCGGAGCCGGCCGAGCCCGGCTGACCTCACCGCTGAGGAATCCGGCGCCCCCGAGTCCCGACTCCCGAGTCCCGCCCGCGCAGACTCGGCTGGTCAGTGGCGTCTGGTAGCGGCTAGCACTCCTTCACTTGCAGTGCATGCGAACAACAACGCGGCGGGTCCCAACCAATACCTACGTCAACGCGGCGATGGTAATTGATCTTTAGATGTATTGGTGTTATTGCCAGCCGCTGTCGTGTACATATGCCCCCCTTCCTGTACCTATATAGGTACAGGAGAGAGGGGGGAGGTCTGTTGGACACCTCCAGCCGTTCAACCCCTGATCGAGTTAGAGCTTTGCAGAAAAAACGAGCGGGCTGCCCGTGACAAGAGGAAGATGCAGATAGCCAATTTTAACCCTCGCCCGTAAATGGTGTTTTGTCACCTTCGCCCGTGCAGGGGGGGGGGGTTGGTGCGACCCCCCCCCCCCGGCGTTTGAAAACGGAGCGTCGTAGAGCTTAGCGGAAAAGACCAACGGATTGCTCTCAACGAGATCTCGCGATTGCTGGTATATTTTTTGGTCCTAGGTCAGCATTTGACCTACTTACGACCGGTCAAAGGTCAAATTTTCGGAAAAATCTAACTTTTTCAGATTTCCGCGCCGATTGCGGCAAAACGGTAGGAGATATCGACTTGAAACATTCCCTATCGTGATCCTTGATCAATTCTCTATCGTTTGGTGTGTATTTCGATGTCATAACTCTAAAAATGATGCGTTGGGAGCATCGTTACAAACATCTTGGCATCTCCCTGTCTTCTGATCTCAAATTTAAAACACACATAAACGAGATAATAAAGAAAGTAACCAAAGCTCTGGGTCCCCTCTATCCTATCGCAAAACACGTACCAAGAAACATTCTCCTCCAAATATACATAACCTACATACGGCCCTTTTTCGACTATTGCGACATAGTATATGACGGACTGATAACTAGAAACGACGCTAACATATACTAGTTTCTCGCGTTTATCGTAACACAAGATGAACAAATTTCAATTTATCGCAACATGTTTATCGCAACATTTTTGCCTCGATTTATTGCATCATCTAGGATGTTGCAATAAACTTGTGCATCTTTTAATGAAAGGT
The DNA here is from genome assembly GCF_019059575.1 of Amphibalanus amphitrite. Taxonomy (NCBI): domain Eukaryota; kingdom Metazoa; phylum Arthropoda; class Thecostraca; order Balanomorpha; family Balanidae; genus Amphibalanus; species Amphibalanus amphitrite. Next base: position 98,712 of record NW_024883228.1, read on the forward strand.
TTTGCCTATCTAGGAAGAAAAAATTCGGATATGTTCCTTCATGGATTGAATCGCTGCGTCGCTCGCCGGTGAGGCACGGAGGTTGAGATGCTGGAGGGACGGACATGCAATAATTCTTGAGGTGTACCTATCAGGTGCACGATGGACAGATTCGGTGCTTATCTTACGTTTATTCGCATATTGTGGCATATGTTCCCATCAATTAATAGTCGAAGTCGAGCACTCGCCGGCCAAGGGGGGGGGGGGGGGCGGGTGCCGCCCCCATACTTTTTTTTTGGCAATAGCTCGGAACACGCCCGCGATGGAGAGCTGAAACTTGGCATACCTGACCTTTGACTCAAGCCGGATCTTGTGAGATCAGCCGTATTTTCAGCTCAGGTCAGGTCAGTGACGTGACCTATAACATAAGTGAACCTATGCACGGTCCTCAGATGTCGCAACTTCGCAACGCCCTCAGTGCTAGAGGAACTTTCACAGGGAGATGAAACTTACGAAGATGTAAGTTTTATCTGTGAGACCTTCAGAGGTCTCACAACTTGTATATATCTCTGATCTTTTCCTAAAGGTCACACGTGGTTAGGTCGGTTACGTGACCTCACCATTATTAAGTCAATGGGTAAATATGAAAACTGCTATTTTGGCGCCGGGAATGATCTAAAACTATCCCAAGCACATGGAATCAGGCGCATACCTAGAATTTTGCCAAGGGATGGGGGCGGAGGAATCCCGGGTGGGCTCCTTTCTACAGAGGGTCTCCTCTCTAAAGGGGCCTCCTCTCTACAGGGGGCCTCCTTTCTACAGAGGGTCTCCTCTTTACAGAGGGCCTCCTACCTTCAGAGGCCTCCTCTCTACTGAGGAGTCAGAGGGGCCCTAGCGGTCAGACACAGACACTAACGGTTATTCACAGGAGGCCCCAGGAAGTAAGAAGGACCCTAGCTGTCACTTGTCAGGCTGGTCAGAGGGCCCTGATTGTCCTGACGTGTTTTTTTGGGGGGGGGGGGATTCCCGTGAATTTCGTTCGCCTCCGACGTGATTTTAACCAACGTGGACCTTCGGCCCACGGGGCCCTGATTCCATCTGGGGCCTCCTAAAAAACCCAAGGGGGGGGGGGGCGGACGCCCCCCGTTGGGTACGTCCCTGCATGGAATCGTGATTTCATGCACTCCTTGCAAGGTCCGATGCTTCACTATTGCATTGTTGACCTTGCGTGACGTCATTTACGACGTCACTAGGGTCATAAGAGTTTTTCGTCAATAACTCCCGATCAAATTTAAGTAGAGAGTCGGGAAAGACACCATTGGACTCGGGAAGACCTGCAGAATCGAATGCTATGCAATATGATATCCTTTGATCAACTTCGTGACTTGAGGCCTGAGGGGCTCCATGACCTGACCTTGACTCGAGGTCTACACCTTAACCCGGCCGGGCCCGGGGGGTAATCCCAACCACCGCAGCCCGGGGGGCGTTTTTCGCCCCCCCCCTGTCTAACTCCGTAAATAAGGGAGCTACGGTAACAGAAGCGATACCAAACGAAAGGTCCTTACGAGACGATTCTAAAGCACCTAAAATTTTGACCTCAGGTCAATTTTCAAGGTCAGAGGTCAAGGTCAAAGGCAAAAACCGGCACATGTGTAGTGATCTCAAAGTAAGCCTTCTAGAGGACGGCAGGCCGCAGGCAGCATCAAACCGGAAAAATTGGGTGTCAAACGAAAGAAGAGAACCTGAGGATTTCGAAAATGTGCTCAAAATCAAAGGTCAAGGTCAATGTCACGCTGAAAAAAAACGACGCGAGCCCATGTGTAACGAGAGAGGCGATACGCCATTCGAAGTGGAGTAAAGCGTGCTTCAATCCAAGATAAATAAAATCAATCAAATCACATAAATTCAATCCAAGCACATACAAATAAAATGTTTGTAAGGTGCCGAAGTTCAATGGACCATTTCTGCGGTCAATAATGAAGGCAATATGACGATAAAGTCCAACTGAGATAATCGTTGGCACGGATGTGGCCAAAATCGGGCACGAGCAGGACCAGAATTTGGCGCAACTGTATATCACGAACGGGATCCAATGCTGGAACGAACGGCATCAGCGTCAGGCTCAGCACCATAAGCTGGTACAAATGGTGAGGCAATTCAGGCTCGAACTACAGAACAGTCAAGCATAACTAGTAACTACCGTAATCTAACACGAACAGTTATGAGACCCGGCACCAGAACCTGGTACAAACGGCACCATTTTGGACTGGAGAGCGTACCGTCACCAGGCACGAACGGTTCCAGAATATGGCGCGATGGTATGTACATCAGGAAAGAACGTTACCATAACCTGGCACGAACGACATAGGATCAACCATGGAGACCAGAATCAGACACGAACGGTAAAACATAATGGACAATAACGGGTATGCAACGGCGCAGAGCAGTTGAGAGGCCACCAGCGGCGTCCGGCAGGAGCCGAGCCGGTCGGCCAGCGCGCCGTCGAGCCGCGGGCTGGCGCCGCCCGTCAGCGCCAGCCCCGCCTGCAGCTCGCCCACCGACGGGCTCCGTGTGGACATGTGCAGCGTCACGCCAACGGCAGCATGCCGCTACGGTGCAAAAAGGTTCATTTTCTGACGACTGACAGTGTATTTCAATAAGGACACAAAAATGCAGCTGCCGGACTGGCCACCCTTTGCCGACCACACATGGACCGACGGCATCGGGCGCTGCCACTGGACCCTAGCACAGACTCGATCGGATCAACACAATCTTACACCAGGCACACAACACACAACGGATCATGGTACTCAAGTCCGTGCCATCGGTGTCACTCAACAAAAACGGTGCTTCTGTCTCAATGTAAAACTCAATGTATGTACTTACTGACGCCGCGGGCGGCTCCGGGCCGCGAGTCCCATCCGGACCCAACCCAGCACAGCCCAGCCCCCGGCCCGATTCAGCCCTATCACCGGGCACCGCTGCCAGTGCCGAACAGGGAAGGACGGACACCAGAGAACAACTGATGACAACGGACTTACGAGAACTTACAGCATCGAAACCATTATGAGGAAACACGTTATCGAGATACACAACAACCCATACACACTTCACACGCCATCTTGACGCTCACGACTCCGACGTACGCTAGGCCGCTGGCCACCCTTTGCCGACCACACATGGACCGACGGCATCGGGCGCTGCCACTGGACCCTAGCACAGACTCGATCGGATCAACACAATCACTAGACTTACACCAGGCACACGAGACACAACCGAACATGGTACATGCGTCCGTGCCATCGGTATCACGCAGCAAAAACGGTGCCTCTGACTTCTGAGCTTGATAACCAAACTCAACAAAAACGGTGCTTCAGAGCTTGACAACCAAACACCGGACACGGCCAGCAGGACCTACTGCAGCGCCTCGAGCGATCCTGACATAGGCCATGTGGCGGCTGTTCACTGGCTGCCACAGAGAGCACTGCTGACGTCGCGGGCGGCATCGGGGCGCGGGCAGGCACATGTATTGTCGCCGCGGGCGGCATCGGGGCGCGGGCAGACACATGTATTGTCGCCGCGGGCGGCATTGGGGCGCGGGCAGACACATGTATTTGACGCCGCGGGCGGCGCCGGTCCCCAAGTCCCGTCCGGACCCAACCCAGAACAGCCCGGCCCGGCCGCTCCAGCAGCTCACTCCTGAGGGCAGGGACCACCGAACTGATGTTAGTTACGCCGTGAAATCGGACGGAGTCATGGAGCTATGTGAAGGAAATACAATATTGAGCCTATTACGGTTTTCAAAAGCGTTTTTTCAGCGACGCGCTAGCTCCACCAGGGGCGAAACGGCGAGGGGGTCGTAGTACCCCCCTCGGCCGGCGCGTATGTAGAAAACCAATAGGTCCGGCGAGGGTTAATACCGCTGGAATTTGGCTTATTGAAGTAAAAAAATGCGGTTGGAGCTCTGCTGGCTCCAGTTCTATGAACTCAAAAATAGGTCACCTTATCCACACTTACATAGTTATGACAATGAACATTGAAGAACTAACTGACGATTGACTCAGTTAGTATCAAGGAGGAATCATCCCTTGCACGCCTAAAATAAGCAACCGAATATAGCGCATCGCAACAAACATACGCGCCAAGTACAAAGAAGTGCATCAATACATTGTCAATACTTACTGCCTTCTGTTTAAGTTTGTACATCTTGCATCTTATGTCATTCAGATTATGGCCGTTGAACGGCTCCCTCTTGTACAGGTCTCTGAGGTCATCCATACTGGGTACCCGCCCACCGCGGGCTTTCAGTATCGCCCGCAGTCTCTGCACTTCGGGCACAGACCACTTTACATATCGCTCTGAAAAAATAAAGAAATGTTAACCCTGTTATACGCCTTGACTAGCCTGAGGCAAGTTTTTTACCAGCGCCGTGACGCTCTTCCAATCACAATACATCGATGGAAGGACAAGGGTGCATTCACAACCTTTCTAGTCAGGTAATGGGCCGCCCTACAGTTATACACGTTGTCAAAGGTGAAAATTATTCTATTGTGACACCGTTGACGAACTTCCTGATAGACAAAAAGGTAAAACACAACCAATTACTGGTTGCTTTAAATGATTTTCTCACAGCACAAAATATTTAACCTCAGGCCATCACCTTTGTTTCAAAGAGTTAACTTTCTAATTACATACTTATTCGGAAACACTGACGCCCGGTGTGATACCGACTTTACATCTGTTATACCCGCATGATATACTTTCGTCTGCTCCGGGTGATTTAGTGATAAATAGCAGACATGGTTGTTTAGTTCAGCACTGCTTAGCGGGCATCAACCGGGTAAACGGGCCTACCTAGAGCGTCCAAACAGTGTTGCGGTAGAGCATCTCATCTTCCGTCGGAGAGGCCAACAGCCTGGTGAGACTACTACAGAATATGTGTCCGCTTTGCGAGCACTAGCCAATATATGTTACTTCAGGACGATAAATTAGACATCGGCAGCCACATCAGCCGCACAGCACCAGCCGACGTCCGGCGCTCGGAAACGGAGGAACATCTGGCCACCCTTCCAGACGACGCCGTGTAGGTATGGAGCGACGGCTCGGCGGAGGGAGGTGTCTCAGCCAGAGGGAGTGAAGCGTTGATAATCCTCCCCTCGGGCGAGGAACACGAGCTCCGAGCCCCCGCAGTCAAGATATGCAGCAGTACCCGCGCTAAGCTGGTGACGATCCGCGGGGCTCTGGAGATGCTGCTACAGCTGGAAGGCGGCCCGGCGGAGAGCCCAGTCATCGTCTGCTCAGACTCGCAGGCGGCGCTCGCCACGCTGGCGAGTGGTGCTGGGAGTCAGACGACCGACGGCACTCGGTGCCGCCGTATGGCGACTGCTCCTGACTCCGAGTCCTCATACAGTGGATCCCGGCACACTGCGGAATACCCGGCAACGAAAGGGTGGACGTGCTGGCTAAAGTGGCCTCCAGCATGTCGCAAGCCGCCGTCCCGATGGACGTCCGCTGCTTCGTAAAGGCTGATTGTTTGAATTGGACAATTGAATTGGACAATCATATACGAATTAATTTCGTGAAGGCTGTCAGCCTTGGCCGCTCCGCCACCAAGGCATGGCATCGCAGCTGGACAGACAGCATCTTCAAAAAACATTATGGGAGACCGGATGCCGATGCCGGTGCTTCTGGTGTCTCGGGACGAGGCGGTTAACGTCCACCAGCTGCGGGCGGGACACTGGAGCCACTCGTAGTTATCTGCGCAGGATCGGACGCCACCCCGAGCGCGAGTGTCCACAGTGCAGCGACCTGGCCTGCCCAGTGCAGTGGCGCGCTGCCTGGTGTGCCGCGAGGGTCCGGACACACCGGAGCGCGTGTTGCTCGGGTGCCCATGCTTGGCCGGAGCGAGGCTCCAACTACTCGGAAACATATGATCGGACCCTACGCAGCTTTGGGACGGCGGTGTCGTGGCGGCCTTCAGCCGCGGCTACCTCAGTCACCGAGAGCCGTTGGGCTACGGCCGGCCATGAGCCGACCCGCGGAGAACAAGAGCAACAACTTCAGGACGATTGAAGATAAGACGATCAGATACCTCGTGGTGGAACAGATCCTGCATCATCATCTAGCGAAGTTCCTGCAAGACGGTGCCCTCACCCTGGAGAAGGTGCTCGATTTGTGTGAAGCCTACGAGCGTTCAATCCTCCAGTCGTCTGATGGCTCGTCATGAACACAACGCAGTGGCTAATATCAGCCGACAGCCGCGGTTGACAGAACACCCAGCATCTGTAGAAGGCCATGCGGGAGCTAGGGGCTCGCTGACCATGCCAACAGCCAGGGCCCCTCAGTGTCCTGCCAGACGAGTGACCTGACGCGTCTGTGGAAGGAAGTCACTATGCTGCAGTCGGAAAGAGGAAGTTAACACGAGTGAAGAAGGCCACCATGGCGTTTCATGTGTTGCAGTGCAAGGTAAACACCTGCAGTAAGTAAGGTGACCGGCCCTGTCATCCTGGAGGCAGAGAGGCGTAGGCAAGCGATGACACTTACGGTGGATGCTGGTGAAACCTGCTCGACCTTGAGACTTTAGTGCAGAGTACGTCTGCCGTCTCTAGGGATGCACTTACGAGCCATCCACATCCAACCTCCTCAGGTTCGGGAGAATGCATTTCAGCGTGACAGGTAAATACTCTGCGACGTCTGCGTGCCACAGCCCGGTACCAGTCGGTGGATGCCAGCCTCTTCCTGGTGGATACATGGCCGCTGCGGAAGCCATCACAGGCCTGGGTCTGATGCAAAGCTGGGTGTCACCATTTCCCAACATCAGGTGAGGTCTTCACCATACAAGAGGAGGGGGATGCGATTCTCCCGACCATCAATGGCTACCAGCATTACAGCATCCTCGTCCCAAATGTCCCATCCTCGTCCCTAAGCCCACGGACTACAAGCTGCGCCGTCTTTTGCTCTCTGTTCGAGATGAGGTGCAGGAGGAGCGGAAGACATCGTGGAGAAGATTGAAGCGTCCTCATGGGTGAACCCGCAGGTCTTCTCTCGCAAATTCAACGGGCAGCGTTGACATCAGGTGGCCCAACTCACATATTGTGGCTGAGATATATCCTCTTTCGACAATCGAAGAGTACCAGGCTCGACTTCATGGCAGAGTCTACAGCAACATCGATCTCCGGTCGGCATGTGAGCAACTGGAACCCCATCCGGAGAGCAGGAACATCAGCGTTCATCTCGCACGGTGAGTTGATACGATTTCTGCAAATCACCTCCGGCCTGGTCTCGACAGACTCTGCTTGCCAGAATCTCCTTCACAACTTGTTAGGGAGCTCAGAAGTTTCCTCTCGCTGACTTGCTGGTCGAATCGCTCCATCCCAGTCTGCGCTTACATCCGACAACTTGCTGTGATTCTACGGAAGGAGTGCTGTTCGAGTGGATGGGGGAAGAGTCAAGGTTCCAGACCATCAAAAATGGTACCGAGCAGCCCGGTTCTGACGCCCTTAAACCGAGACCTACCGACAGTGGTGACGTCACGGCCACGCGCATCCGAATCATTCATTTGATAGCACTGCTGGGTGCTGGTGCCATCATGTCACAGCTGTCCTGACGGCTCAGTGCTTTGTCCTGACGAGCGGTGCTCTTTGTCCGACCGTGAGGCCCTCAGTGCCGTGCAAGCAATGGAGCGGTGGAACGTCTACCTCTGAGGGCGACGTTTAACACTCCGGACTGGCCAGTCCGTGATGAACACGCTCCTCGCCTAAGTTCTCAGACTGGGCGGGAGCACCTGTTGCTAGGTGGTAGGCTCGAATGCTACCGTACGTCTACGAAGTGACGAGCGCCCCTGCCAGCAGGATCACTGTCGCTGACGCACTGTCACGCCAGCGGCTGTCCACTACAGGGCCCGTAGAAGAAGCCGATGAGGAAAAGGTCGTCATCTGCGTCAGGGGCGAACACCTATCACCGCTAACGGAGAAGAAGGTTCGAGAGGCAGCTGTAAAGGACCCTGAGGGGTGTTCACGGGCACCGCACACTGCTGCGTGCGGTGTGTGCGGTGCGTCCAGCAGGCGTGGGGGTAGGGGATGGGTAGGCGGCTCTGACGTCACGGCTGCGTGCGGTGAACGATCCGCTGTGGCCAGTCCCGACCGGCCACAGCGGTCGCTGTGTGCGGTGACGGAAGGCTGACGTAGGGACGCAGTGGGCGGAGCTTGGAGGCTGTGTGCGGTCCGACCGCACACAGGGCCCGTGAACAGCCCTCAGCTCTCCAGCAACTGAGTGACGTCATCCTTTCCACTTCAGCAAAACTCGTCCCCTGCTGTCATTTCGGAATTCGGCAACACCGTGAGACTTGCTATAGGCATGTCGTGCCACTCTCCGTATCTCAAATCGTCCATTTGATACTGATGTCCATTGATACGGCTTTAAAGATGCTTCAAAGACGGCAAAAACCCATACGTCCTCGCGACCGAACAGGATAAACTCAATGCAGACAGCATATAACCACATGTCAAAAGCCCTCACGTCGTCCTTGTGTAGTGTAGCGACGTATTGGGTTTTGACGTTGCAAGCATTTCATAATCTGCAAGAACGTCTATGGGTTTACCGACGTGGATTTTGTCACTGGCACATAGGTTAGCCATGACGTGTGGGTTTTCGCCGACGTAGTGGGTTTTGACTGTGTCACTTCCGTGCTTTTCAAAGACGTGTGAATTCCAAAATTTGTTTTTCCTCTCCCAAAAAGCTTTTTTTGGTTTTTGAAAAAAATCCTCATGGCATGAAATAGAGCTTTGCAAGCTGGTCACAATGGTGTAAAAAACGAAAAATGACCCAAAATTGACATGTGGGGTTTTGACTTTGGACGGCAGAATGTGTTGGACTTGGTGCTTCATGCTTCCTTGTCTGCCGTTTTCTTTGTTTGTTAGCCATTGCCGCAAGATACATAGGTGCCTCTACTAGCGAGTCTAAAAAATCGGGAGGGGCAAACCATCAACATTTAATGTTTCTTTGCATATAAAAAGGTATACAAATTTAACAAAGAGGGTATTTAATGCAGGAAATTTCAATACGTTTATGAAAATAATGCAACACGTAAAGCTGATGCAGGCGATGTAAGGCGCCAAACCTTTCACTTACTTTTTTTGCGGTCCTTCTTCCGCTGTTCATGGCCTGTGGACATTAAAAAATATAGTTAACATTAGGAATAGAACCACTTAACCATGTAATTCTGTTAACATTACATGGTTATGCATGAGAACATAAATTTGGCCGGGGCGTCGCAAGTCCATCTACGACACGTCGCAAGTTACGACACATGTCCCGTCGCAAGTTGTGTCGTAGCGAAAAAGGAGGGATGTTGAGGAAAGAGGGGTTTGTCGGAGGATACGACAGAACGTAGCTACGACGAGGCTTAAATACCCGCTTTACTCGAGAATTTAAAAGGCTACACGATCAGCTGATCCCGTAGTAAACGTCAGTAAGGTCGAAAACTCTATCACGCATAACGGAACATTCGCCTTTCTGGTTTGAGAGCTTATGAGACAGCCAGGTCAAGCATGTTCTCTGATTCTGAAGCTTTGTCTCAACTGGGTGACTTGTGATCGCTAACGCTCACATAATTTGCCATAAAATTTGGGGTCGATCACAGGAGATTCGTGGCTAAAGAGCATCTAGAAGCTATGCTTTAGAAGAAATGAGTTCAGAGAGTTTGAAGTCACAGAGAGGTAAGAGAGTTGAAGTTGGAGGTCACAATTGGAGGTTACAGAGGTCATCTGGGACACGTCAGGTCACAGAAGTCAACTTGGGGACACGTCAGGTCACAGAGGTTAACTTTGGGTCATCACAGAGCTCAATTGGAGGTCAACTGGGACACGTCAGGTCACAAGAGTCAGCTTGGGGTCATCAAAGAGCTCAATTGGAGGTCACGGAGGTCATCTGGGACACGTCAAGTCACAGAGGTCAACTTGGGGTCATCACAGAGCTCAATTGGAGGTCATATGGGTCATCTGAGATACGTCAGGTCACAGAGGTCAACTTGGGGGTTATCACAGAGCTCTATTGGAGGTCATGGGGGTCATATGAGACACGTCAGGTCACAGAGGTCAACTTGAGGTCACCACAGGGCTCAATTGTAGGCCATCTGGGGACACTTCAGGTCACAGAGGTCAACTTGGGGTCATCAGAGACCTCAATTTGAGATCAGCTGGGACACGTCAGGTCACAGAGGTCAGCTTGGGGTTATCAGAGGTCACTTAGAGGTCATAGAGGTCATCTGGGACACGTCAGGTCAGAGAGGTCAACTTGGGGTCATCACAGAGCTCATTTTGAGATCATCTGGGACACGTCTGGTCACAGAGGTCAGCTTGGGCTCATCACAGAGCTCAATTGGGACACGTCAGGTCACAGAGGTCAGCTCGGAGTCATGAGAGAGCTCAATTGGAGGTCATATAGGACTCGTCAGGTCACAGAGGTCAACTTGGGGTCATCACAAAACTCGGAAGTCATCTGAGACACGTCAGGTCACAGAGGTCAGCTCGGAGTAATGAGAGAGCTCAATGGGAGGTCACGGAGGTCATCTGAGACACGGCAGATCACAGAGGTCAACTGGGGTCATCACAGAGCTAAATTGGAGCCATGGGGGCCATCTGAGACACGTCGTTTTTGGAATTGGGAGAATCTTTTGGGGGATGCCCCTCGCAACGTCCAAGATCGCCTTTCTGGACTCGCCAGTAGTTGCTGGAATGATATAAGGCTGCTTTGTATCCCTGAATACCCCAATGAATTTGAATATAACATATTATGCACCATTTTTAACACTCGCTGGCACGGATTGAGGCCTCACAGATGACCCGTCGGTTCAAGCTCTATAACTCGCGTTAGCGTCAACGGATTGTAACCAATTTTAACTCAAGTTCAAACAATTTTACACTAACCATGTAAATTTCGTGACCATGGCCCGAATGACCTGTGACCTGTGACCTCTTCCTCAAAGCAAGGTTAGCTTACGACACAACTTACGACTGCTATTTCAAATTCGTAAGTTGTGTCGCAAATCAGGCAACTTGCGACAGGCTTTACTACTTAAGTAACGCTACTCATCGATTGATCCCTCCAAAAACGACTTACTACACAACTTGCGACACGTCGCAGTTACGACGAGGCTTACGACGCTCTGGATTCCTCCGGCCAAAAAGATCTTTTCGCTTCATGTCTTGTTAAAGATTTTGAGTTTGTCGTTTCGTTAGCACGACGTCCCCTAAACCTGCACCTGTCTACTGCTTTTTTTTTGCCACCCCGAACAAGAACGACTGAGGAGGGGGGGGCTTGATACGACCCCACTTACGTTTCGCTCCCATGGAACTAAAAACAGCAAATTTCATGGGAAAGGGGCTCATGAGTCCTCGCTCCTACTACATCAATATTAGAGGGTTTGCATGGATAAAAGCCAGCCATTAAAAATAAAATGGCGCTTTTCAGCACGAAACGCTACGTGTCTCGAAAAAAAAAACATAAAAGCTAGAACAATTTAAGATAGCATTCGATAACTTAGAACAAGCCCTATCGAGCTTTATCAAAATATTTTGTCTCAATACGTTAAGCTCAAGATTTCACCAAAGGAGACGCAGTGAGTGTTGCTTAAATACTTTTTTGCATATGACATTTCATATGTAACAGATTTAGCAAAATTGCAAACGAGGCCGAGGGTAGACGAGGTTGGGTGGCGGGCGGCGCTTCACGCCGCCATCGAGCTGCTATTGCAAAAAAAAAAATCGCCCATGGGTCGGATTCCTCCCTCCTCAGACGGACGTGAGTAAAGGCATTCTCGCATGGACAATGCAGTTATTGAGCGATACGCTTATTATCCTGCATCGATCGCAGTGCTTCAATAAATGCATATGAACTCACCTATGCAATTGCCCTCCCACTATAAAACTTCAGGCCGGACTATAGTCTGTTCCATATCAAGCTTGCGGTCGGAGTCCCCTTGGCAGTTCCAGGCAATTCGCTGAGCGCGCTACTCCATTCAATAATTTGAGTCTTAGAATGTAAGATGTATGCACAGAAATCACGCACTGCCTTCAACAGAGCACTTCAGCCGCAAGCTTGACATGGAACACACTAGAGATGTAGTGAATGCGCCTCACCTCCTTCATCGTCCTCTTGGCGATCATCAGCCGGACCGCCCTCATTTTCAGAGCCTGGCTCGTCGAAGTCCTCTGAAAAACCGTCTCTGTCAGATTTAAGAATATGTGTGATGCAAAATAAGTGCCTGCCATAATGGGCAAGCATTTCTGAAAAAAAAAACGCTGAACGGAACATATGTGCTACGGTGGTACCCGGACTGCTTTGGCTATCCGCGCTCGTCCTTCATCTGAAGTACAGCACCATGGGTCTGCATATAACCTAGTAGTACCAGTGAACTTTAACGGTCTTACATTGCCTTCGCTCTGTACGATTCTCTTCATGGTGTTATTGCATTGCCTCTTTAACACTACATTGCAAATTAACCCGCGCCCCGCTGGGCTATTCAGCCATACGCCCCTGCTGGGGGGGGGCAGATTCTGCCCCCCCTGTCTAACTTCCGAACCGATGGTCGTAGAAGAGGGGAAAACGGCAATCGAAAGCTCTCAACAAGGCGGATCTTAAGAGCCAAATTTTTTTGCTTAAGTAGGTCAGAGGTCAGGTCAAGGTCAGGTCAAGGGTACAAAATGCAAGTTTCTACAGTATCGGCCTTGCACCGTAGTTGCCGAAAAATGGACTGAGACTGATTGCCCAAAACGTGTTCTTAGACTACCAAGACAATATTCGTCGCACACAAGGTCATTCAAAGGTCAAGGTCAAGGTCAGGTCAGGTCAGGTCAGGTCACCAAAAACAAAATATAGAAAAGGGCATGTGCGACACATGTTTTATGGGTCATTTTACTCATGGAATTCAATAGGCACACTCAATAAGTGATATGGACCACCTCTGGATGAATTTCAGGTCGAGGTCAGGTCAAGGTCAGGTCAAGTGAGGTCAAATTTTGAAGTTGGTTGTTAAGGCCTTAAAAGGTGTCTATCCGATGCAGTTTTTCACGGCGAATCGAATGGTGCTATTTTTGTTTCCGTACGAGGTCTAGAACTTCCAAAAAAATCATTTTTCAAAATTTTTGTGTGGCGTGACGTCATAAAATTTTGAATAACTCCCACATTTTTGAACCGATTCTTCTAAAAATTGGTATGTAGGTGCACATAGACCACTTCTTTGACATATATTCCGGTTTTTTCGCTAAACTCAAAATTTTGGATTTTATAAATATTTTCCCAAAAAAGTCAGTTTTTTGGAAAAATGTTGGCCAAAATCCAAAATTTTCAAAAAACCGAGATAGCCATTTGATAGACAAAGTAGAATCACGTATAACCTTTTTTGTTACGTCTTGATTCCTTTAAAAATGAAGATGTTAGCGGCGTTTGAAATTTTGCCGTTTTTGAGGCGAAAATGGCGAACATGACGTCACTAAAACGTCAATTTCTCAAAAATTTTCCGACGGATTTCGCTCAAATTTTCAGGGAACGTGTCAAATTGATGTATGATAAGGTACTGAAAGTTTGACGTCGCTGGCGTAACGCGTTTAGAAGTTATTGGCGAAAAACGGGAGGGGGGGGGCAGATTCTGCCCCCCCCCCCAGCGGGGCGCGGGTTAATGCTTTAACTGCATGAAATGTCTGCTAAAATGACAGACGAATGGTGATGTTACGATTAGCACATGTACAAACGATTAGTTACCTTCAGTGAGCATCTCCTCCAGGCTCCGTCCGCTATATTTTGAGAGGCATCCTTCGTCCAGCTTCATCATCAGGATGGAGGCACGCGTCAGTTCGTGAGTAGCGTCTGACAGTCTGTAGTAACCACGATGCACGTCTTTGTCATGTCCCATGTGCCGGGTGAGCACCTCCATATCGAATTCACCCATCTCTAGAATCTGGGACGTTGTAGCACAATATTTCCGTAGTTTTGTTGCATGGAAGAGATCTGCCCTGTTTAGTGCCATGTCCGACAACTGCTCTTTAAGCACCACGCCTGCGTTGTAGTGTCCTGTAGTCCTCGCCAGAGGGTTTGCGAACAGATACTTGTTATCCTTGTCAATGTACGTCTCCCGGTTGTCTACCAGTAGCTGCAGCGGAGCCGCGCAGTCGCTCGGTATCAGGGTGGGGACCTTGTTCCCGCACTTGCCGCGGGACATGACGACGTCGAGCTCGTTGAACAACTTCTTTTCTGTTTCACCCATTGACTTGTTCACTTCTTCTACCGTCTCTTGTTTGTACATCTCTCGGTTGATCCATGATTGCAGCAGGATGCTGCTAAGCTCCTTAGGACGGCGTTTGTTGAATACTAGCAAACGGGCGAGAACCGCTTTGCTCAGCCTTGCATAGTCTGTCATGCCATGTATTCCCTTTTCTGTCATTTCTTTCACTCGTTCCTTCATTTTTTCGGTGAAAAGCTTCAAATCGCTGGTAAAGGGCAGCATGTCTTTCTTGTCATACTTGTTCGACTCGCGGTTCTTCAGCGCTACGCTGCTGATCTTCACATTCCAGAATTGGTCCACGTGATACAAGAACGCCTCAGCATCTTTCACTTCGCTTTCTTCTTTCTTGATCAGCGCAATGCCCTTCTTGAGAGCAGCCAGCTGTCGTAGTTCGCCTCCAATCCGCATGGCCTTTGAAGGAGTTTTGTATGTGGGCAGCCCGTGTGGGCGTTTAGCTTGTCCTGCTCAAACCCACAGACGGATTTGGTGGCACTTACAACCGTATCAAATCCTTCGCCATTGATCAGCTCTTGCATGCTCTTTCCGGCTGCTTGGACAACTTCGCCCATCATCCTTAGGCGCTGGCTTATCTGCGCAAAACCCGACCTTCCAAGTTTCGCGTGCAAGTTGGCACCCCACTTCTTCAGGAGTTCATCGTTCTTTATGGTCTTCGTAACTGCATCGTCGTGCATACGAGACAATATGTCCTTGTGATACCCAGTATTTTCTTCTTGGCCGTCACTCAGGAGCGTCCGGCTCTCTGCCAGCACCGTGGGAATGTCTGGGCATTCTGTTTTGCGAGCCACACAGTGATGTTTTATGTGCTGCATCATGTTGGTTTTAACCACAAAAAGATAGCAGTAAGGACATGGCACGTAGTCGTCCACGGACGCCTGGTCCGACTTCCTTCCCAAGATCATGTCACCTTCACCCCTTTGTAGGACGAGTTTGTTGTGCTCCATGTTGCCTTTGTTGATCATCACGGTGATTTTCATTTTTCGTTCCTGCTCAGAATCACACTCCTGGATATCCTTGACTTCCTTCTCGTCACGGTGGACCGTCTTGATATGGCGCCATATCAGATTTCTCTTTTGCTTGCAATATATGCAAACATTTTTTTTCCGCACTTCGCCGCACGATGCGCCGTTCCTCGCCGACTGAGATGTACGCGACTGAGAACTGTGCTGGGGCGGAGCCACCTCAACACCGTCGCTGACATCAGACTCAGCTCCCTGTTCTCCGTATTCGTTCTCCTCCAAATGGTGGTTCTCGGGAGCCGTGATCTCTGTTTGATTGCACATCAAGTGCTCAGGAAAAGTCCATGTGCCATGGTCCCCTGCATCCTGGACTGAAGCCCTCGAAGTAGAGCAGGTGGGTGACATAAGGTCGTACTCGCTTGCAGAGAACGGCGTCATGTCGATCAGTTCAGTTGGCAGTGCTGTTGAATAAGAGGTTTTTACTGACCCACAAACTCCCGTCTCAGAGGTAGGTGGGGAAACACGAGACGGGGCTCCAACCGTCGCCCCAGTAGTTGTACACAGATGAAGAGCATCCCATCTTCTAGCGTCCGGGGTCGGGACGGGCGGCAGGCCTCCAGCCGCAGTCTCGGAAGTCGCACGCAGATGACGGGCATCAGCCGCTTCCCGCTTCAGAGGTCGGGACGGGCGGCGGGCTCTGGCCGCAGTCTCAGAAGTCTCACGCAGATGAGCACCCACCTTCAGCGTCCCGGGGTCGGGACGGGCGGCGGCTCCGGTCGCAGTCTCAGAAGTCTCACGCAGAAAGAGCATCCCACCTTCAGCGTCCGGGGTCGGGACGGGCGGCGGGCTCCGGTCGCAGTCTCAGAAGTCTCACGCAGATGAAGAAGCATCCCACCTTCCAGCGTCCGGGGTCGGGACGGGCGGCGGGGCTCGGCCGCAGTCTCAGAAGTCTCACGCAGATGAAGACATCCCACCTTCAGCGTCCGGGGTCGGGACGGGCGGCGGGGCTCTGGCCGCAGTCTCAGAAGTCTCACGCAGATGAAGAGCATCCCACCTTCCAGCGTCCGGGGTCGGGACGGGCGGCGGGGCTCTGGCCGCAGTCTCAGAAGTCTCACGCAGATGAAGAGCATCCCACCTTCTAGCGTCCGGGGTCGGGACGGGCGGCGGGCCTGGTCGCAGTCTCAGAAGTCTCACGCAGATGAAGAGCATCCCACCTTAGCGTCCGGGGTCGGGAGGGCGGGGCTCCGGTCGCAGTCTCAGAAGTCTCACGCAGATGATGAGCATCCCACCAGCGTCAGGGTCGGGACGGGCGTGGGGCTCCGGTCGCAGTCTCAGAAGTCCACGCAGATGAGAGCATCCCACCTTCCAGCGTCAGAGGTCGGGACGGGCGGGGGCTCGGTCGCAGTCTCAGAAGTCTACGCAGATGAAGAGCATCCCACCTTCAGCGTCAGAGGTCGGGACGGGCGGCGGGGCTCGGCCGCAGTCTCAGAAGTCTCACGCAGATGAGCATCCCACTTCAGCGTCAGGGTCGGGACGGGCGGCGGGGCTCCGGTCGCAGTCTCAGAAGTCTCACGCAGATAAGAGCATCCCACCTTCTAGCGTCCGGGTCGGGACGGGCGGCGGGCTCCGGTCGCAGTCTCAGAAGTCTCACGCAGATGAAGACATCCCATCTTCAGCGTCCGGGGTCGGGACGGGCGGCGGGCCTCCGGTCGCAGTCTCAGAAGTCTTACGCAGATGAAGAGCATCCCACCTTCCAGCGTCAGAGGTCGGGACGGGCGGCGGGCTCGGTCGCAGTCTCAGAAGTCTACGCAGATGAAGAGCATCCCACTTCAGCGTCAGAGGTCGGGACGGGCGGCGGGGCTGGCCGCAGTCTCAGAAGTCTCACGCAGATGAGCATCCCATTCAGCGAGGTCGGGACGGGCGGCGGGGCTCTGGCCGCAGTCTCAGAAGTCTCACGCAGAGAGAGCATCACACTTCAGAGCGGGGTCGGGACGGGCGGCGGGGCTCTGGCCGCAGTCTCAGAAGTCTCACGCAGATGAGCATCCACCTTCTAGCGTGGGTCGGGACGGGCGGCGGGCCTGGTCGCAGTCTCAGAAGTCTCACGCAGATGAAGAGCATCCACCTTCCAGCGTCCGGGGTCGGGACGGGCGGCGGGCTCCGGTCGCAGTCTCAGAAGTCTCACGCAGAAGAGCATCCCACCTTCCAGCGTCAGAGGTCGGGACGGGCGGGGGGCTCGGCCGCAGTCTCAGAAGTCTCACGCAGATGAGCATCCCACTTCTAGCGTCAGAGGTCGGGACGGGCGGGGGGCTCTGGCCGCAGTCTCAGAAGTCTCACGCATGATGAGCATCCAACTTCTAGCGTCCGGGGGGACGGGGGCGGCGGGCTGGCCGCAGTCTCAGAAGTCTCACGCAGATGATGAGCATCCACCTTCCAGCGTCCGGGGTCGGGACGGGCGGCGGGCCTCCGGTCGCAGTCTCAGAAGTCTCACGCAGATGAAGAGCATCCCACCTTCTAGCGTCCGGGGTCGGGACGGGCGGCGGGCCTCCGGTCGCAGTCTCAGAAGTCTCACGCAGATGAAGAGCATCCCACCTTCTAGCGTCCGGGGTCGGGACGGGCGGCGGGCTCTGGCCGCAGTCTCAGAAGTCTCACGCAGATGAAGAGCATCCCACCTTCAGCGTCCGGGGTCGGGACGGGCGGCGGGCTCCGGTCGCAGTCTCAGAAGTCTCACGCAGATGAAGAGCATCCCACCTTCTAGCGTCCGGGGTCGGGACGGGCGGCGGGGCTCTGGCCGCAGTCTCAGAAGTCTCACGCAGATGAAGAGCATCCCACCTTCCAGCGTCCGGGGTCGGGACGGGCGGCGGGGCTCCGGTCGCAGTCTCAGAAGTCTCACGCAGATGAAGAGCATCCCACCTTCTAGCGTCCGGGGTCGGGACGGGCGGCGGGCCTCCGGTCGCAGTCTCAGAAGTCTCACGCAGATGAAGAGCATCCCACCTTCCAGCGTCCGGGGTCGGGACGGGCGGCGGGCCTCGGTCGCAGTCTCAGAAGTCTCACGCAGATGAAGAGCA
>NW_024883229.1:0-119197 GCF_019059575.1 Amphibalanus amphitrite
GATTCTCATCGGCGTCCGATTCGTCGTCGTCATCTGTGCGTCGCTCGTGCTGCCCTCCGTTGTGGCGGTCGGCAGCCGCGTCGACAGCTTGACCCACCACAAAGTTCTCGATGACCTCCCATAAGTCATCCTGGCCAGCCTCTGTGGTGTCGGCACCCTCACCGCTGCGCGACAGCCGGAAGCTTTTCCACAGCTCGTCGGCCATGGTGAAGCCGGACTCTAGCCAATTGCAGAACTCGTTGAACCGCAACACCTTGTCTGCACGGGCGTGAATGTCGCTGGCCAGTACGACACGAAGACCGGCAGGTGTGCTCGGCCGATCCGGCTCGGACAGCCGCCGCTGCAGAGCTGCAAGGTTTTCGTTTGAAAATGGCATCCATTGTTCGCCGACAAAGCGATAGAATGGACGCGTCTGCCGTGGGTTGTATTTACACTCCATGGTGCGTTCCATAAAATGCTTGGCCCTCAGTATGGTCTGCATGTTTACCATGGCCTCGGCAGACGTGCCGTCTCGTCTGCTCTGCACCAGCACAACGAATGGCAACCTTTCAAAATCATACCATGGTAAATTCCGCGCCCGGCAGGCATCCTTCAGCGGATAGGAAATGGTGCCGTGCTTGCAGAACGGAACCTGGTTGGCACGCAAACGCAGCACGCTGACAACCAGATGCACTGGCCGCAGCACCATTGTCTCAGCGGGTGTCCATGACTTAACAAACTGATGATACGCCTCATCTGAGTATACATCAGTGGCTACCAGATTTTCTGCCGAGAACAGGCTGATTTCCGTCGGCTCTGGCTCGTCACTGTCGTCCTCTGGAGCACCGTTGTTTGCAGCCGATGCGCTCAGCGCTGGCTGGGAGGCGACGGGCCGCTCGGCGCCGCCGACAAAGTCGCCGACGTCATTCGGATCGGGACGTAATTGATTTATGTCCGACACCAGTGGCCGAGGTACAATGTTGTTGTTGGCGTCAACCTCATACTGGCGAACATGCTGTACAAACGCCGGTCACGACCCGGTCAGTGAAAACTGTGCCGTTGGCACCCCTGAATTCGGGGTCTAGCGTCACCGTACAACGCCCGCCCTCACGCAGCAGCGACGAGCGCGATACGGCGCCAGAAACAACGCTATCCGGCGGCAAATCAACCAAACGGCCATGCTCAGGCACCTGAATCTGATAGCCTGGATACGGCAATCCGGGCGTCTGCTGGTTGCACTTGACGCAACGCACACGGCGAAGCGAATTGTACAAGGCATGGATGTCACGTAGTACCTGTAAGTTGGAGAACTCAAGCTCGGACGACGGATCCTCAGAATCCGTGTCGAGTGGATCGTGCCACGCCTGGCAGCATTTTGCCTCGCGCGGACTGTCCACGGTGAAACGGCCGGCTGTGAACTGACTGCAGGAAATAGGACGGAAGCGTCTGCGCTTCGCCTGCGTGCCCAGTTTGACGACGCCACTGTTTGACGTTCGGGTCAGTACGGCACGACGACCAGTCCATTCAGCAGCTCTGTCATCACCACGGTAATGATAGCTAGCCAGAACCTCAGTCTCCTCTGTA
The DNA here is from genome assembly GCF_019059575.1 of Amphibalanus amphitrite. NCBI lineage: Eukaryota > Metazoa > Arthropoda > Thecostraca > Balanomorpha > Balanidae > Amphibalanus > Amphibalanus amphitrite. The sequence goes on from NW_024883229.1 coordinate 1,564, forward strand.
TGATCAGACGCGTCCAGCACACGTAATGAGCGAAGTTGCATTGCCGGTGGCGGTAACGCGTCTCCCGCCGTCCGAGCGCCCATGGCCACCCAGGTGGACGGCTTCTCTTCCGCCGTGCAGGTGACAAAGTCTGGCGGAGTGTAACACGTGATGCCGACCAGCCGGTCGCATGTGAAACGAACTCTGTGCTGTTCGCCGGCATAGGTGTAATGACCGAGCGGATACTTGGACGCAGCTCTAGCATCAATAACACGCAGAGTGCCGCAATCGACACACGAACGTAGAAAGAACGATGTTAGAGCACCGACATCTGCAATGGCAGGGACTGCAGTGCGCTGAGGCGGCGCCTGCGCCACCGGCCTGCGCTGTTGACGCCTACCTGACGTGGCGGAGCGAGTGACAAACATTACGCTGTACTGGACGCGAGTGGCGTTGCCGCGATCTTCGTGACACTGTGGTCCGGCAAAGGTTTCCAATAGATGAGTGTATTTTGCATGGTTTTGTCTTAGCTTATGGTGAACATCTCGAAGCAAGAGCTCGAAATGCTCGTCTGAAAGTGTCTCCGACCAGGGATCGGCCTGGAACTCGGCCCAGCGATCAGCTCCATGTCTGGATATGAATATCTCACGGAGGGTAGAGAAACGGTAAAATTTATACCAGCCCAAACCATAGTAGTGCAGCTGGAGGAGATTATGCCGGTCTTCCCAAGTCTGCGGACCCCGATGAGGCTGCAGGCCCTCCTCCTCCGCCCGACGTGGATGTGTGGAGTAGAAACGATCTACAAGGCGGAGTGTCTGGTGAAACAGCTTCTCGTCCTCTAAAACAGCGGCCACTGTTTGACCAGACTTTTTTAACAAGTCTTTGAATCGGAGCCAGGAGTAAGAGGTGTAACGTAATTGGCCGCTACGCGAGGGAGCAGGAAACCCACGTTGCTTTAAGTGACAAAGGCTAATTTGTCGTTTTTCCCCTTGATCACCAATAAGGTACGTCACAACGACTTTGGTGCTGTCTCTGTACGACCAAGGACCCATTAAATTAGTGACTGCCGGTGAGCTGAGATCGGTCGACACACTGTCTATGACAACACCATGCGAAGACTTATCCACGAAGTCATCCAGCATGCCACGAGTCAGCGTGGAGACCCCCTCAATGCTTAAATCTGACTGCATGTAGCTGGCATGAGACTGCATGCATCCTTGAACATTACGGCCAGTGACATCAACAGCCAATGGCGACTGAAGTCCTGGTGCATTGCATGACCTTTTTACTGGTTCAGTGGATAGTTGATCATATTCCTCACCAACTGTCTCGATAGCCTGAGACCCGCCAGCGTCCGTGGTGATGTCCCTTTTCCGGCGTGGGAAAACAGTCTTACCTTTCTTTGGGCGACCGCCACGACGCTGAACGTTTCCTCCTGTAGCATGAGATTCCGACTGTCCTTTCTCTGAAGAGTCAGTTTCAAGCGCTACAACCGACTGAGCAGTGTCCTCAGGAGCTAGTTCCATTGTGGCTGCTACATCCAGTTCCATTGGGACTACACTTTTTGAGGATGGCGGTTTTGGGCGCCGTTTCTTAGGACGCCCAGCGCGTGCCTTTTTGGCAGTTGCGCTGACTACGGTGTCACACTCCTCACAGCTTTTTGCTGCGTCCTCATTTTCCCCATGATCTGTACCCAGTGGAACGACCGGAATGGTTTCCGAGACGATCACTGGCACGTCTGCACCCTCAGAGGCTGGTTGCGCTTCTACACAGACATCCTCGACGTTGATTGAACGTCCGAAGAGATGCGTGAATGGTTTCCTACCTCTGTTTCCCCTAACGCGACCCCCGAAGACTCCACGGGCCCTTCCCCTACCTGCGGGCCTGCCTACACCACTCGATTCCGGCTGAATCACTACTAACCGCGGGGTAAACTGGATCTGCGGGGCGCCGTCTTCAAGAATATCTACAGTTACACCACGATTGGGAGAAAGCCCGTTTTCAACCATCCCACCACTGCCACGACCGCGCTTAGCCCTACCAACCTCCACCCACGGCTCATCAGCCGGCTTCTGAGCCTCGGAGCCGACTACGGTATTACCTACTGGTTCGTCTACTGACAAGGGTGACTTTGCACTGTGTGCAGACGGCAGCGTCGGCACTGAGCTCGACACTTCGCCGACAATTTTGTCTGGGACCGCTGAGGTGGAAACTACAGGGGAAGAGACGACAGGCTCAGATGGAGCCGGGACCGACTGACTGATACCTACACTACCTAGCACGAGATCGAACGCCTCCTTATGGGAAGCGAACGTTGTCTTGCCCCTACCACGCATCGTCTTACCCATCTTTGGGCGTTTGGGACGGCGCGAGCCGGACACTGCGGGGGTCTGGGCGCTATCGGTGGGGGGTTTCTTGACCTGCGTTTCGTGGGTCACCTGGGACGGCTGGGGGGATGATGCCCTAGGCGACACAGCATACAGGTCATAATGACCACCATCAATTACTCCCGTGTACCGCACGTGAATTTCGGGGTGGTCGGGGTTCCCATGGCGCTGCATAACCTGCCCATTGCGCCAGACGACGATGCGGCGCCTCACGACGGCAGCCGCCGCTGTCAGCTCCGGCTCGGCTCCCCACTCTGCCCTTGGAATCACCCTTCTATACAGGTACTCTTCAAAATCTTCTACGATGAACCCCTCAAAGTCTGCGCGGTTAGCCCACATGTACGTCACTACCATGAAACGCAACATTTCCGCGTCGATGACCCCACCTCCGACGCCACGCGAAATTGCATGGAACATGCAGTCCCCGTCCATGGGCATGCTGATGATGCTTTGGCTTTGGGGCCCACCTCCCGTTTTAACTACCTCCGCATAGGTGCTTCCAGCCATGTTTTTTTTTTGCGTGTGTGTGTGTGTGTGTGTGTGTGTGTGTGTAGAAATACAACCACAACAAAAGGCCAACTGGCTAACTGATCTGTGAACCAATGCAGATCCAAGCAAAAAGATGTTTTAACAAAAATCAAGATGCGTGCAGGAAAAAAGGACTACAAACTGGCGCAACAGGCGCAAACAACAAGAGGAAGTTGGCAGTTGTGTGTGGCCGTGTACTTCTCAGAACTGCTCGGCAGACAGGACAGGACAGGCCTGGAAAAGGAAACATCCCATCAGATGTTAGGACCACTGAAAGATACATTCTTGTGGGGCGACATCCGGGAAGGGACACGGGTGGAGACATTTATGAGTTGTAGCCACAACTGCAAGGTAGGAGGAAGGAGGAGCAGTGGAGGCGGAACACCTTCAATTAAGGGGGGCACTGCCGACCTTTGGTCCTATTCTTTCCATGCAACGCCCATGGGCTAACGCCCCTAGGCCTGATGGCAGCGTGCTGCTAGCGCATTTCGACTCCAGGCTGTGGCAGTGTTGGAGATACGAATCTGTGTTGATGTCTCCATAGCAGGGCTGCGGAGTCGAAGGATTTTGAGGTGACTCCGACTCCGACTTACAAAATCGATTCCGACTCTGGACATTGCTGATTGAGTCCATATAATTAATTAATATGGGCTAAATACAGGCCCCATCTGGGCCAAATATGGACCCCCTGGGGTGTCCAGATGGGACCCAGATGGTTAAAAGCAGGGATGCGGAGCCGGAGCCGGCATATTTTGCCCGGAGCCGGAGCCGTAAAACAATATAGCCCGGAGCCGGAGCCGGAGCCGCCATAAAAGGGGCGACTCCGGCTCCTTTTCTTAACCCACGAGCCGCTGGGGGGGGGCATAAAGTTGCCCCCCCCTTTACGTTTTGTGAAATATCTCCGAAACCTGAGTAGAGCTACGAACGTGAAACTTGGCATAGCTTCAAATGAATACCTAGGCAATGTTTGAGGAAAGTTTGTTGGTTGTAGCACCTAGGATGACGTCACAGTGACGTCATACAGTTTTGTCGTTTTCCGAAATGGACCGTTTCTGATGACGCTGAGCATGAAACTCGACTGTAAATGAACTAGACAGCACCTGCTGTCATCCTAAAACATCTTACTACACTTACATCTAGTTTCTGACCAATAATCGGCCCTTTATATTCGGTTCCATTACATATATGTGATGTATCGTGAGGAATATGAGAGTCGCAAATCTATAATTTCACTTATGACGTCACTGTGACGTCATTTCAAATGGGATCGACACCAAATTTGGACACAACCTCGGCTAGGTGTTCAGGAAGATGTATGCAAAGTTTCGCTTCTCTATCTCTTCGCGTTGCGACGATATCGTCGCAGAAGTAAGGGGGGGCAACTTTATGCCCCCCCCCCCCCCCAGCGGCCGGCGGGTGGCGCGGAGGCCCAGCGGCCGCCGGGTTAAGAGGAAACAATTATTTACCTAGTTCGGTTTGACAGTACAAGGCGTAAAACAATGTGGTATTCAATATAGCCTTGTTATACAAATAGGCCTACAGAAGCAGCGTGTACCAATCCCATCGCCTTTTTTCTTCACCCGTATTTAATTGATCGCATAGGGGATGTACTGAGTAGAAGCCGGAGCCGGAGCCGGAGCCGGATCCGCCATGACATTTCATCCGGAGCCGGAGCCGGAGCCGATTTTTTTCTCCGGAGCCGGAGCCGTCTGAAATTTCCACGGCTCCGCATCCCTGGTTAAAAGTGTAGAAGTCTGAATGAAGATAAAAAACATAATCTGACCTGATTTAACCTTACCTACTCACCTACCAACCTAAAACTTATCAACCTACAACCTGAAATCCATAAAATGCCAACCTACAACATATTCAGACCTTTTAAATACCAATAACCCCAGCTGACCCATGACATATCCATCTGAGTCTGTGGTGGGCAGCCTGGAAGGGCCCCACTTTGGTGCACACTTGGGGCCTCAAACAAATCACATTTTTAAGAGCAGATACATGGCAAATTTAATACCGTAAAATGGGGTGTTAAGGGACAGTGGGGTGTTAAGGGACAGTTGCATGGGAAAAACTTTGAGTCATATTAACTTCCTAATTTGAGAAGGTTCAATAAAAACTTTAGTGTGGTAGTTGACACTGTTTTGCTCTTGACCATAGGACAAAATGGTATGGTTTTTCATGCAAGTGATTTGGTTCAAAAATGGATTTGAAAATCATGCTACATTTTCACAAAATTGAAACATCTCCAAAACTCTGTGTGTACCACATAAACTAGTGGGTGTACAGGGAAAATGAATGCATAGGTGTATTGTCACATGTATTGCACATGTTTCCTGACAAGCTTGTGCAAATACACCCATTCATTCATCATCCTCTTCCTCTTTTCCGGATACATGCAAATTTTGAGGTGGGTGTGGGGTGCTAAGGGACAGGGAAGAAAAATAAAAAATAATATCTAAATATAATTTCATTAAGTTTTCTTTCAGTAGGCATGGAAAACACCAAATTCCACATAAAATGCTGGCAAGTTCATGCTTTTATCTTTAACACATCTTAAGTTATGTAACAAAGCATCTCAACACTCTCTTTTACAATGATGGGTCAATGGAGACTGATGTAGGTAAATGTGATGTCATCATAAAAAGGCTAAAACAAAGAGGGCAACATAATGACAAGTGACTAGCTTCAACATGGGTTTTTATTGATGACAGAAGATTACTTTTTGGTTCTGTTTACCTTATAATTAGCACATTTTCCACAAGCGTAAACTGCATTACACGTAATTGGCTAAAAAGGTCATTAGTGGTGAATGAACCTGACTTGTTTTGTGACAGAATATGCAAAACATTTCAATAAATAAATTTTGTGCCCTTCCACACCCCAATTGTGGGCATTTGATGACCATTTCTTGGAATAATATAGGTGTCCCTTAACACCCCACATTGGGGTGCTAAGGGACAGTGATGAAAAATAATGAAAAATAATATGCAGGTATAAATCTTAAAAACTTTAATGTGGCAGGCATGTAAAGCACCAAATTCCACATAAAATGCTGACAATTTGATGCCTCTATCTCCAACCCTTCTTGAGTTACATAACAAAACACCTCAAATCTGTCCCTTAACACCCCATTTTACGGTACATGCCATTTTCCATAATTCATTATGGAAAAAACTTTGAATAATAGCAAAGATTTCAAATACTGCTTCACCTGACAACAGAGCTAATGCAAAACAGAAGTAGGGAGGCATTGCATCTGATGATTCAATGGCTAATGTTTTTTTTTTGTCAGACTCCAGCTGCAAAAGCCAACAAGGCTCTAAGATTATCAAGGATGGATTTCAGCAATTTTACCATAAGGAATTTTAAAGAGCTGTTGCAAAACAAAAGTTGGGAGGTATTGTATCTGATGATTCAATGGCTAAATTTTTTGTCAGACTCCAGCCAAACAGATAATCATAATATTGATTCCCCATCAGCTGGCTAATCATTATTTTAATTCACAGGTAATGTTAACAGATAGGCAGCAATGACTTGCAGGAATACAGCATTTATCTTGCTATTATTCTCATTAGTGGTATCCTCAGCACCACAACAGATTCTGGCTGGTGTAGCCAGTAGAAACACTGTATGTTACAGATATCTCTTGTATTTCGCCACAAAATCGAGACATATATAGTTTTACATACGAACTTAGTTATCTAGTATTGCACACATGTGGCGAGAACATCGAATGTAATAAACGAATACATATGGTTTTCAATATACACATTGCCAATACAATTGTCCAAACAATACAGCAGTTTAAGCGAACGGAACGTTAAAAAGGGGGGCGCACAACTTAATCAAAGGCTTTAGCAATTTAGAGACTGGTAAAAGCGACACCTATTAACAAAACTGTAACTAGCGGTTCACAGCATCTAGCGGTGACCGGCGGAAGTAAACGCGCCTAGCGGTGACCGGCGGTACATGCAGGGGCTACATCACTCCCCCGCCCTAGTTAAACACCATAAAAAGAAGTTTGGCGGCGAGTACGCGACGAACGGCGGAGAGGGGGCGGCGAAGCAGGCGGCGGGTCCGGCGGCACGCGGCGAGCCGGGCGAGAGCCGCCGGGGGCACCTGACCGGCTGGGTGCAGGCGATGCAGCAGGCGGGCGGTCCACCGAGCTGTCTGTCGCTGTAGTAGGCGTGTCGTTCACCAGGACGTCCGGTGCTGCAGGCGGCGTTGCGGCAGGCATGTTGTCCGTGAAGGCCGGTTTACACCGAGCCAGGGTGACGGTGTCACGTCGCCCGAGACGGTCGATGGTGACGGTGTGCTGGTCGCGGGATAGGACACGATAAGGACCGTCATAGACGTATTGGAAAGGAGAGCGATGCGAATCGCGTCGGATGAAGACGTGGGAGCAGGTTTGCATGTCTTGAGAGATGAAGATTTGGCGGGAGCCAGGACGAGGAGGAGTTGGACGGAGCTCCGACATGGCGGCACGGAGACGAGAGGCTAGGGAAGCCGGATCAGAAGAAGTGTCCGACGACATGGGGGAGAGGAAGTCACCAGGAAGTCGGAGACTGCAACCATAGACTAGGTCTGCAGCGGTGCATCCGAGATCCTCCTTGAGGGTCGTGCGCACTCCGAGTAGCACCAGAGGAAGTCGGTCCGACCAGGAGACGGCGTCGTCATCGGTCCGCAGAGCTGACTTCAGTTGGCGGTGGAAGCGCTCTACCATCCCGTTTGCTTCTGGGTGGTAGGCACAGGTCCGGATCCGAGAGGTGCCGAGAAGCTTGGAGACTTCTGTCCAGAGGCGGGACTCGAACTGGGATCCTCTGTCGGTGGTGATGAGTTCGGGTACTCCGAAGCGGGCGATCCAGCCGCTGACGAGATGCCGAGCCACCGTGACGGCGTCCATGGTGGGCAGAGGAATTGCCTCGGGCCATCGGGTGAAGCGGTCGACGACAGTCAGGAGATAGGAGTTGCCATGGGACGGAGGAAGTGGTCCGACAAGGTCGATGTGGATGTGCAGGAAGCGAGAGTCAGGTGGCTGGAAGCTACCCATGGGTGGCTTCGTGTGGCGCTGGATCTTGGCACGCTGACAGTGCTGGCAGCTCCGGACGAAGGCACGGATGTCCGTGTTGATGTGGGGCCAGATGAACCTCGATGAGATGAGATGACGCGTAGCGTTGATGCCAGGATGAGACAAGTCGTGGAAGCTCTTGATGATGGAAGGGCGGAGTCTGGCTGGGACTACAGGTCTAGGTGTGGCCGTTGAGGTGTCGCACCAGAGACGTAGATGCGGATGATCAGGGACTGGGAAGTCACGGATGATCAGAGATGAGGATTGTTGCAGCTTCGGCAGGTCAGGATCGTTGGCTTGGTGTAGGGCGATGTCGGCCAGGCTCAGAAGGCCGGGTGAAGGTGTAGCTGCGGCAGAAGCTGGCGCAGACACTGAGCTGATCCGTGAGATGGCGTCAGCTACCGGGTTGAGGTGTCCAGGAACATGTCCGATCTTGCTGGTGTGCTGCAGAATCAGGTCCATGTGACGTTGTTCACGGAGAGAATGGTTGGCGTTGCCGTTGGCCTTGAGAGCAAAGACGAGCGGCTTGTGGTCCGTGAGGATCTCGAAGTCGCGTCCTTCCAGATAGGGCAGGAAATGTCGCACGGCGAGGTACATGGCGAGCAATTCCCGTCCAAAGGTGCTGTAGCGGCGTTGGGTGGGCGTGAACTTGCGCGAGAAGAAGGCGAGAGGCTGAAGAGAACCACCAACTCGCTGGTGGAGCACGGCGCCGGCTGCTGTGCTGCTGGCGTCAGTGCTGAGGCTCAGAGCTGCATCTTTGACGGGATGAGCGAGCTGGGTGACGTCAGCGAGGGCGGCTTTGGCTGCAGAGAAGGCGGCGTCTGCCTCTGGGGTCCACGTGACTGAAGCAGCTCGGTCGTCTGCGGCAGTCAGGCCGTGGAGAGGTGCCAGAAGAGCAGCAGCGTGTGGGATGAAGCGGTGATAGAAGTTGATCATCCCCAGGAACTTCTTGAGGCTCTTCTTTGACTCTGGACGGTCGAAGTTCTTGATCGCGCTGACTCGATCGTCGAGAGGAGTGATGCCTCCGCTGGAGATCTGGTGGCCGAGGTAGGAGATGCTTTCCATGCCGAAGGCGCACTTCGATGGGTTGAGGAGCACACCGTTGCGGGAAAGACGGCTGAAGACCTCTCGGAGGTGTGTGAGATGTTCCGAGATGCTGCTGCTGGCGATGAGGATGTCGTCTACATAGACGAAGGCGAAGTCCAGGCCACGGAGGATGTGATCCATGAACCTTTGGAAGGTCTGAGCGCAGTTCCGGAGACCGTACGGCATACGGAGGAACTCGAAGGCGCCGAAGGGCGTTGTGATCGCTGTCTTGGCGATGTCTTCTGGGGCCATCGGTATCTGGTTGAAGGCCCTGACGAGGTCGAGCCGAGAGTAGATCGATGTCCCAGCGAGGCAGGCAGTGAAGTCGTGAAGATGTGGTAGTGGGTACCGGTCAGGCACTGTGATGCGGTTAAGTGCACGGTAATCACCACAGGGTCTCCAATCTCCAGACGACTTGGGCACCATGTGCAGCGGTGATGCATACCGACTGCTGCTGGGTCGGATGACTCCGAGACTGAGAAGGCGCTGGAACTCTGCCTTGGCAGTGGCGAGTCGAGCTGGATCCAGACGGCGTGGGCGGCAGAAGACCGGAGGGCCGGTAGTCTCGATGTGATGTCGGACTGAGTGCTGTGGCTCCGGGTGATGTGACGGCTGGGTGAGGCTGGGGAATTCTCGAAGGAGGTTAAGGAATGTTGGGTTGTCGGTTCCGACGACGGCTGTCAGTCCGGTGGATGGCACTGAAGAGTGGGAAGCAGGTGAAGACAACTCAGTTAGGTGGTCGATGAGACGGCCTCTCTTAGTGTCGACGAGGAGATCATACGAGGAGAGGAAGTCGGCTCCTAGGAGAGGATGGGAGACGTCCGCGATGATGAAGATCCAGTTGAAATCTCTTCTGAGTCCGAGAGAAAGCGTGAGCATGCGCTGACCATAGGTCTGGATGCTGCTGTTGTTGGCTGCTTGCAGATCCAGTCCGTTGGTTCCGCGAGCACGATCGGTGGGTGTCGCTGGAAGAACACTGTACTCGGCTCCAGTGTCGATGAGGAAGGTGATGCCAGTGTTGTTGTCCTTGAGTCTCAGAAGGCCGCTGGCTGGAGGGACGTCAGGGTTGAGCAGGGCAGGTGCAGACGTCTGTGTCACCTGTCCTACTGCTGGTTTCCCGAGGTCTGAGTTGCAGTTGCAGACCACGAGCACGGTGACTGACATGAGCGCGCGTTGGTACCGAACTTGTGGTGGTACCAGCAGTAGGAAGCACCAGCGCCGGTAGACGTGTTGGTTGCAGGGCTGGGTGACCGGGCAGCAGCAGACAGGTCGCGTGGTGGACGGTGGCGAGCGCGGCCGGGGGCATGGGATGCAGACCTCTTTCGGCGGCGCGTCTCGTCCACCAGTGTGGCGACTGATGTTGTGAGGGCCGTGATACCAGTCAGCAGCTGGCTCATCAGGTCTTGGAGATGGAAGGGTCCTGCAGGAGCAGCAGGTGAGGCTGCAGCAGGCGCAGAAGTCGATACCGCGGCGAGAAGGCCTGAGGTAGGTGCAGCGACGTCCGACTGCTGCGGAAGCTCCAGGAGTCGGTCGGCAGTGCTAGCGATGGTCGCAAGGTCCGTCCCAAGCGGCAGGCACTGGAGGAAGGGCTGAGTCCGAGGCGGAAGAGCATTGAGGAAGATCTGGCGGATGAGCGGGGAATCTTGTGAGCCTTCAGCTTCAGCAAGGTCCAGGAGATGCCGGAGGAATTGGGAAGGACGCCTGTCGCCGAGTTGTTGGCCAGAGAGCAGGCAGCGAAGACGCTGTTCGACTGATTTGCCGAACCGCTGACGGATGGCGTCGGAAAGGATGGTGTAAGGTCGGTCTAGAGGAGGGTTGCGGAGGATGTCGGTGAAGTCGCGCAGGAGGTGGCCAGGAAGAAGAGTAGCGGCGATCCGGAAGCGGCTGAGCTCATCGTCCACAGCTGCCTGAGAGAAGAAGAGGTCGAGCTGGACGAGCCAGATCACGGGGTCCTCCTCGAAGAAGCGCGGCGGCGCGACGTGGCTGCGTGGCGCGGTCGCCACGCGGAGGTAGTCCGGTTGGGCGGCAGCGGCAGCAGCAGCAGCAGCGGCATGCGAGGCGGCGGCGGCGGCTGCACCGGCGCCGGCGGCTGCACCGGTGCCGGCGGCTGCACCGGCGCCGGCAGGCTGGGTCTTCTGGTCCATGGCTGCCGAGAGCAATGGTCGGGAAGATCGGTGGCGGCGACGGCGACACGGCGATCGGCAGGTGCTGCGGTGCAGCTGCAGAGGTAGCCGGACGGTAAGGTGAGCCGATGATGTAGCTGGATCGTAGTGCAGCAGTAGTAGTCGGCGTTATCCAGTTACACTCAGCACAAAAGAAGGATCCTCGTGGAGACACACCATCCGCCACTTCCTTCCTACACAAAGAGAGCTGGAGGAGATAGCTCAGGGTGCAGGCCAGTGTCGGTGTGACTGGGAACACGAGGGGATAGCGATCCCATGGTGCGTAGAACGCGGGGTCACCAATCTGGCTGGTGTAGCCAGTAGAAACACTGTATGTTACAGATATCTCTTGTATTTCGCCACAAAATCGAGACATATATAGTTTTACATACGAACTTAGTTATCTAGTATTGCACACATGTGGCGAGAACATCGAATGTAATAAACGAATACATATGGTTTTCAATATACACATTGCCAATACAATTGTCCAAACAATACAGCAGTTTAAGCGAACGGAACGTTAAAAAGGGGGGCGCACAACTTAATCAAAGGCTTTAGCAATTTAGAGACTGGTAAAAGCGACACCTATTAACAAAACTGTAACTAGCGGTTCACAGCATCTAGCGGTGACCGGCGGAAGTAAACGCGCCTAGCGGTGACCGGCGGTACATGCAGGGGCTACAATACCTATAGCATTGTCATACTTTACCTTCACTACATTTGATAACAATTCACAATTTTTAAATGTCAAGAATACAAAAACTGAAGCAACAGGTAAAAACCATATAATAAATATAAAAGCACTACAACAATGATAATCAGGGGTTTGAAAATTTCATTTTGCCATTTTACACAAATACTGATTGTTTAGTATGCAATTCATGATGCAAAAATAACATACAGTGCGATTTCCTCAAAACAGCTTTAACGTGATGGACAGTGGCTCTATCTTTTTCCCACTCACAAGGCCAAAGGGACAATTCTTAGTTTTAAGGTAACACTTTTTGCAAACCTACCACATTTTTCTACCTTTTTTCAAGAAAAATCTCACCGTCATGGGCCCTTTTTCAACCGTAACGATACATTTGAAGTCAAAAGTGTACCCAAATGAATAAAAAAAATTGATTCCATGCCCATTTTTGGTCATGGCTCCTCCCACCAGAATCAAATTATTTTGATTCCAGAAGTCTAGTTTGCCCAACTGATGTGTTTATTTGGTATAAATTGCTACTCACCAACTCTTGAGATATTTACACAAAAGTCCACTGCGTGCTGGTAACACAGACCTGGCGCAAGCTACCATATGCACAGAATTGCATCTTTCTCATTTAACCAAAAGGCTGGTGTTTCACCATTGATAGCAACACGCTGCTATTTCACATGTCAAATTGGTTTTCCATGGAGACGTCAACAAGCCCATTGCTCCAACACTACCATAAGTGTGACATCAGCTCACAAAATGGAATAGCAGCATGCTGCTACAACCGGTAAAACACTAACAAAAAAAAAAAAACAAATCAAACCTTTCCTGCTACCTACAGCCTACTTTTTAGAACCTACAACCAACATATCACAAATGGCAGCTCGTGCCGTCTGCCCTGATACCAAATGCCTTACAAAAAGTTATGAGCTTAAAGCCCTTTCCCAAATATATGACAGAACAGGTGGACATCCCATGAGTACCTTAAATACTTTATCTCAGCATTTTACATCAACATCCTGCACAGTGCACACAATCCAGTGATCCTAGAAAACAAGAGCAGTCTCAAGAATGAGTAGGTAGGTAGGTACCTTGCCTTATAATTTGAATTATAATTTATGTGGCAGCACCTGAAACACCCACTATAAAACTACCCTAAATGCTTTATCTCAGCATTTTACGTCAGCATCCAGCATGTAGGCAGGAAAATGATTGTTTTCAAATTTCAGCTTCAAGCGCGTTATATATGCGGCGGAATTGCCGCATCATAAACTTCTAGCCATAAATAGCTTCAGCATGGGAGAAAAGCAAAAAACAACACTATCCATATTTTCCACAACCAATAACATTAACTTTGGCAGTATACATACACTTCAAAATGTCAAATTTCCACTTAATATCTATCAGAATAAAATGTCAACCACCTACCTTCCAGATCATGCGGAAGCAGGCCGTTAGTAGTGGCGGGAACGCCGGGAACGATTATTTACTGCGGGAACAAGTGTACTTTTTATCATTCAAATTTTGGGCTGCAAACTGGAGCGACAGACCCTTATTTGTTTGTATAACTTCTTTAATTTTATCATCTTATTAATAAAATGGCGCGAAATAAAAAATCCTTGACATTTTATCGATGAAAGCTATGATTGCAAATAATTTTGTTATTATTTAAGTCATTGATATAAATATGAGCTACAACTTGGCGCATATGTGTCAATAATGATTCATTTGAAGCTTTTTGTAAACATTTTTGAAGTGTGCATATTTTTATCCCCAACAGAAATCACAAACAAGGTCTGCAATACCGGGCGAGTATTCAACAAGCAGATGAGAAGAGCAGACATGCCAATGCTCCGAAAAAAGTTCGACCGATTTTAATAATTTCTGCACAATTCGATAGCGAATACCGAGGATCGTTGCCGTTTTTCGGTGATAGATTACTCTGGGCGGACCAACAGGCAACAAGAGTGAGGACCAAATCGGTCCAGATTCCAGAACCCCCCCCCCCCCCCGCTAAAAGCAGACGAGCCCATATGGCTGTTCGGGTCCCTGCAGCATAGATCTGTGTACTGTGTGCGTCATACTTGGGCCGAGCGCCGTTGCAGCCTGCAGCCTATTCCAACCGTGGCACTGAGGAACTAGTGATTGTCGTTCAAATAACGGTTAAAATGCGTTCAAATGTCGTCAATAACAATGTTAAGACTTGCTCAGCTCAATCAGTTCACTCTATATTGACTCAGGCCATATCAAACGAGCGCAATACAAACTATGTAGAGCACCAGACAGCGCAGAGGTCCCAAACTCACTGCTCGCCCAGTCCACCGGGGCCGGCGCCACGACGGACCCCCGCAAGTGGCAGCCCGCACTCTACCGGCAGCCGCGGGCAGCACGCTCGTCTTTTCCGCGAAGCTCTAGCTAGATCAGGGGCCAAACGCGAGGGGGTCGTAGGTACAGTCCACAGCAGAAGTAATGTGGGGTTTCAGTCATGGGTATGTTCTGCTTCTGAAGCTTTGGAACGATTAGCCAGACTACAATGAAACTTTGTATATACTTGCTTACAATTGGTAAATGTGGTTGTGGCTAAGAGTTAAGATACTGGCTAAAAATAAAAAGAAAAAGAAAAAAACTGAAAATGGGGGCACCACCAAAATGAAGTGGACGAAATCCGTTGAGTTTTTAATTTTGGGTATAGGTAGGGGCACCACTTCGATTCATGACCCTCCCCTTGGAGTTTTTCTGGATCCGCCCCTGTGCACGTGTATGATAGGAGTGTCCCTTAAAAAAACCGAAACGGGCACGTCAGTTCCCTTTTTAGTTCCTTTGTTTACTCCCATGTGTACCGACGGATCGGCCAAATCTGGCACCAAGAACAAATGAGGCGAAGCTCTACTCCAGCTGAACTGAGATGGCCGCGACCTGGAGACGATGTTGCCGGCGGGCGTGGTCTGCTGCAGTAGAGCTGAACTGGCGGCGATGCTGGCCTCCCCCACCTGCCTGCGGAGAGCCGATCCGCATTGGTCGGACTCCCGCTCAGGAGTCCAGCTCCTGCAGCGCAGCCCGGATGCTCAGCAGCTCATCAGGGTCGCACCTTTGCAGTGATGATGATCGCGATGGAAAGTGTTTGTGAGTGTTCAGGCATTTGCATTTAAATATACATGTTTTAATCATAAAGCGTTTATTCACAGAAAGGATTTCGTAGACTGATCACAGTAGGTAATATTTGGACATTACTTTCCGAAATCGAACCGAGACAGGGCATCATTCCCCCGCGCCTCAGACACGTATGGCCAATGACCATACATCCGCGCAGCTCTGCGCCGGCCGTTACTGGGGGTCGCCGGTAGACTGGGGAGGGAGCCGCCTCTTTTCAGGCGCATTGCAGGGGCGCAGCCAAAGGGGGGGGGGCACACTGGTCTTAAACCCCTCCCAAATCTAGCAGGCGCCCTCTGTGAAGAGAAGACGATCATTTCCGGGCGCCTTTCCAGTGTCAAACACTCTAGGCGCCCTCGACGGTAAGCCATTGCGGTAAACCACCCGGCACTGGCGCTAAGGCCTACAATTTCATAGCTTTTCTGAGTGAAGACGCGAAATTGGCGCCCTTCCAACCCGAAATTGGCGCCCTACTGAGCCAAAATTGGCGCCCTCATCAATTCAAGCCCCCACCGAATTTTTTCCCTGGCTGCGCCCCTGGCGCATTGATGTCCTCCTTCGAGCCGATCGGAGGAGCCTCCAGCGCCAGCTGTCTTCCGCTTGTCAGCCAAGAACCCTGAGCAGACCATTTGAGGCGGCATAAATGGCGCATTGGACAAAGGTGGTGCATTGCGGCAAACGCGGTGCATTGTTATTGTCGTTAGAGCATGCATCATGACGCCAAATCGCATCCTAATCGGACCATGTTCGACAAAGCTATGGACACTTGTCGACTTGCGGCGAAAATGGCGCATTGTGACAAATGTGGCGCATTGCGGCAAACGCGGTGCAGTTGTCCTTGTTAATTAATAATGCATCCGTCCACCAAAATCTAGTCCAATCGGACCATATTTGACAAAGTTACGCATATTTAATATTTCGCTATGACGTATCTCCGCCACGAAGGTGCCCACCTTCGCACGTGTGCCACGTGACCACTGGTGGTGTAAGCAAGACTTGTCCCCTCGCCGGTTGCACCATTTCAGGCTTCCTGACTGGTGCTGTTTTCGTGCTATAACGCCACAAATCGGCAAACACACGATAATCTAGGAGGTACTCGAATCAAACACATGGCCACGTGGCACGTGCTGGGCCTCGGGCAGCTTCGCCGTTTATGTCATGTTATGACCCATGGACGTGGCCATTAGCATCTAATAGATGATCCCGGCCGGTGACTCCGTTGATGAACGGTGGGCAGCTTAACTTGAAAAATGGGAAAATTTAGGGAAATTTTACGTTTCGGAAATATAATGTCCCCAGAATTTTGAAATTTTTAAAATATAAAAAATCCGAGATAGCAGTTTTTTAGCCCTGGTCAATTTGTGCCTATACCCGTTTTCAGATCGGCCCTATCATAAAAACTGACGGCCTGACGGCTATTTCCCCCATTCCTTGCATTTCACAATAATGGTGTATTAAAGCACCAAAATTGACCCCGTGCCACGGCACGTGCAATAGCACGTGCGACACGTGACCACCAGTGCGACAAGCTGGATTCATCTGCTCACCGGCTGCACTGATTTGGTGTCGCTAGTTGAAGTCGTTTCCACGCCATAGGACCCCCAGTTGGCCAATGTCGGATTTTCCCGGAGGTTACCCCATCGAACACGTTTGCACGTGGCACGTGCTTTTCAATCGCCCCATATCTGACCCATACCATGTGGTAGCCGACACCCTGGGGCACAACATATTGGAACATTTTCAAAATCTAACGTGGAAATTTTTGACAAAATCGATTTGAAAATAATTTTTCGAAATTGCCATAGACTCAACATGGGGTAACTGTTTGTGACGATTACCCGAAATTTTGTCAATTATATTTTAAGTAATTACCACCGTCAGTTGGGGTGCCAGCCCGAGATCCGACCCTAAAAATATCAGCAAATATAATTGACGAAATTTTTCGCAAATCGCATTTTAATTTTTTCCCATGTTAACCCTATGGGAAAATGCACGTGCCGATTACCCCAAAACGGGCCATTATATTTCATAACGAAGCTTAACAACATGTTCTATGGTCGTTTCTCAACAGGTCCTGAAAGTTTAAACAAAATCGTATCATATAATTTTGTGCAATGAACGAATGAAAATGTCTCTGCAAAAACGTCCATTGACTTAGCATGGGGAGCAAAAAAAGTTCAACTTCAAACTCGTGCAACTCAAGTTAACGAATTCTGACGGGTATACGGCGCCCACGGGCGTGTACCTGAACGTGTCGGTCATAAAATGGTGTGCAGCAAACCATACCTTGATCGGCGATTTTTTCCGCTATTCGCGATCGCGCAAAAAGTGTCCAAAACCCCGTTGACTTAACATGGGCGAAAATTGAAACGCACGTGCCACGTGCCACGAGGTTTTAAGCGAGTAGCGACCGGTGCCATCAGGTAGATCGCCTGCGGGAGCCCATACCCTGAACTTTTTACGAAAATCGCAATGCACGTTTAGGCCCCACCCAAGTTGTACTGATTCGCGGCCAACTTTGCAAAACATAGCCCGGAGACGGACCGCTCCGGTTGTTTTTCAATAGAAAAACACAATTCTAACGAATAGTGTTTGTCTTTTCAAACAACCTGCGGTTACCAGCATCTGCGATGCTGGGCTCCGCATCGCGGGACCGCAGGTTGTTTGAGCAAGCACCTTTGTAAACGCAGCAAAAACGCCCGCCGCCAAACGAGAGGATGAGCCTTGCACGTGCAGACCGGAGTCGGTGTGTTACAAACTGACGTGCACGGCACCCTACTCGCTGATCTATAGCGGTGTGCCAAATTTGAGTGTAATCGGCTCGGCCATTTTCGAGATCTGGAAGCGTCACCGCCGTCACCCTGCACGTGCGCACGTGCAAGCTGTGTCCAATTGCATTGTGCATGGGACCCTATTCGCCGGTCCCTAGCGGTGTACCAAATTCGAGCTCAATCGGCCCAGCCGTTTTCAAGATCTTGAAACGACCCCTCCACGTGCGCACGTGCAGTTGCATCTCAACCGTGACACATGGAAATACATACTAACTGACTTGTGCACGGCACCCTACTGATCGATCTCTAGATGTTTGCCGAATTTGAGTGCAATCGGTCCAGCCGTTCTTGAAATCTGGAAGCGTCACCCTGCACGTGCGCACGTGCAAGATGGGTCCAAACTGACTTGCGCACGGCACCCTACTAATCGGTCTCTAGCGGTGTACCAAATTTGAACTCAATCGGCCCGGCCGTTCTCGAGATCTGGAAGCGTCACCCTGCACGTGCGCACGTGCAGTTGCACCCCAATCGTGGCACATGGAAATACATACTAAATGACTGCAACCTACTGATCGGTATCAAGCGTTATGCCAAATTTGAACACAATCGGTCCAGCCGTTCTCGAGATCTGGAAGCGTCACCCTGCACGTGCGCACGTGCAGTTGCACCCCTACCAAGACACATGGAAATGCATCGCCTGGAAAGTGTCTACCTCCATGCCAAGTTTTAGCGCAATCGGCCCAGTAATTACCGCGAGCTATTGCGCTTATTACAAAACAGGCACCTCTTGGCTTTGCACGTGGAATGTGCGTTAGGGGTCACCCATATGCATCGAGAGTAGCACACTATGTGAAAGAAGGGAAAAAGCTACCCCACACAAAAAAACCGCACGTGTATCAGCCCAGTGGTTGCCGAGATATAAGTCGTACAAAAACGTCCCCACGGCGGCCGGCCGCTATTTAGCAGTAAAATCGTGTCGCATCCTTCTATTAGAGGTATCCCCGTCACCTGTTCGTATACTGTCTGAGCAAAGGCCATACGTTACGGTCCAAACTCCATAGTGAGGCGGACATACGAATTTACGAGAGTTTAGCGACGAAATGATTCACTTAATTGTTAAGTAATGGGTACCATTAGGTAGACCATAAATTTTATCTAGCATCTCACCGTAGATGCAGTAAAAAGTGCTTTACTTTTCAATGTATGTAAAGACTTGCTCAGCTCAATCAGTTCACTCTGTATTGGCTCAAGCCGTATCATGCGAACGCAATACAAACTAGAGCACCGACAGCGCAGCGCTCCCCAACTCACTGCTCGCCCAGTCCACCCGGGCCGCCGCCACGACGGCCCCCCCCCCCCCCGCAAGTAGGCATCCCGCACTGCACCGACAGCCGCGGGCGACCAGCTGACCGGCCAGCTGACCGGCCAGCAGCCGGCGGGCGGCAAGCCACGGATGGCCGACCCGCCGGCGCGGCGAGGGAGGGGAGGGACGCAGCTGAAAGACCCGACTACATATATATCAAAGAATGATACATTATATGTAATCATCGATGACGCGACATAAATCTGCTTTATTGGGTTTAGCGGTGTAGTCTGTGATGCCATCACAATGAAAATAGCCTAGTTTTGTAGAGCATCAAATTCTGATTCCATAACGACTCTCGCTAGTCCATTTTCAATTGTAAATAAGCCTTTTATTGCGATGCAAAGTCCCGAAATGGTGCCGACGGCGGCCGGTCCCCCGATGGTACCATACCATAGATGGTAAACAGGTTAGTTCACATTCCCGCCGCTATGCGGGCGGCGGCGGCGCCACCTGTCCTCGTGTCCGCCTGACACCGTAACGATATAGGTCTGAGCTCAAATCTCGGTAATGTCGTGCTTTTTTACTATATTTCTCAAAAACGGCACCACGTGCAATAAAGTTGTATATATCATTGGAAAGAGCATCAAAAGTTGTATAACCTATCAACTTTTCACATAAATATATCTCAACTGTAAAAAGTTATTAAGCAGCAAAGACGCTCCCATTGACTTTCCATGTTAAAATTTTTCATTTTTAAACGAGCCTAAAAAGAACAAACGAATTTGCACAGCTTAAAGAAGCATAACAACATGTTCTATGGTCTTTTCTCAACAAGTCCTGGAAGTTTAAACAAAATCGTATCATATAATTTTGTACAATGAGCGAATGAAAAAGTCTCTGCAAAAATGCCCATTGACTTAACATGGGGAGCGAAAAAAGTTCAACTTTGACCTCGTGCAAAGTCACGTTACGAAGTTCTGAGGGGTATACGGCGCACACTAGCGTGTACCCAAACGTGTTTGCCATAAAATGCTGGGAAGAAAACCACCTCTTCCTTGGCTCGTTTTCCCGCTATTCGCGATCGCGCAAAAAGTGTCCAAAACCCCATTGACTTAACATGGGGAAAATGGAATCGCACGTGCCACGTGCCACGAGGTTTTAAGCGAGTAGCGACCGAAGCCATCAGGTAGATCGCCCCCGGGAGCCCATACCCTGAAATTTTTACGAAAATCGCAATGCACGTTTAGGCCCCGGTCAAGTTGCCCCAATTCGCGGCCAGACTTGCAAAACATAGCCCGGAGACGGACCGCTCCGGTTGTTTTTCAATAGAAAAACACAATTCTAACGAATAGTGTTTGTCTTTTCAAACAACCTGCGGTTAACATAGCCCGGAGAAGGACCGCTCCGGTTGTTTTTCAATAGAAAAACACAATTCTAACGAATAGTGTTTGTCTTTTCAAACAACCTGCGGTTAATGCAAAACATAGCCCGGAGAAGGACCGCTCCGGTTGTTTTTCAATAGAAAAACACAATTCTAACGAATAGTGTTTGTCTTTTCAAACAACCTGCGGTTACTCTTACCCTCCTGAACAGTGCGTCCTCTTACCGTACATGCAATTCGCGCACAAAACAACCCCGAAACGTTGTGCAAAACTTCGCAAACAGATAACCTCAGAAGTTTTCCACAACAATCACGGAAATGTACCTTATCTCAACTGCCAAGTATCAAAATTATTGTACCATACCATAATAATATCATAACGCCCGAAAATAATATTCATCGCCTTAAACTCAACAGCGTCGCCGCTCAACGCCCACATTCCGTTGGTGACAAGCACGCACTGGCGGCTTCATGTCACTTCATGAACTCGACAAACCCGCGTTGCTAAGCAACCGAAACAGCTGATGCGTACTCTTATCGCCCGCGTACTCTTACCCGCCCTTACCCTATCACTGAACTAAATGATATCCTGGCGTGTTCCGTGTTAGCTCTGTCGGCAGAAGACCTACGAGTCTGCTGTTTCGGCTCATCCGCTCGTGCGCTATTTTTGACAGCCGCCCACCTTCCGGTATTTATCGTCCAAAGAGAGGCTCGTTCTGCGCCGCTGGCCCTGCCCGGTATCTAAATAGTGTCTCTCGGACACAGACAGATTAACGAAGTATTTCTCTCCGCGTCAGGCGTCCCGATTTTGTCGGTGTCAGCGAGTTCGGAGAAGGCGAAAGCGCCGCCCGTTGTTATAATGGATAATGAAGCAGCGTACATGCTATTTTGAGCGCCTGTCTATGGTCTGCAGGAAATCAATTGATGCGGCTATCTGTCCACATTGAGAAGTGTAAGAACAGCTGCAATCTGTCAGTCACGGCTAAATGAAAACGTCACGCTCGCTCAGAGCAATTGTCGTATTTCACGGCTGAAATGAGCCGTTAATTATTAGACGTCAACCTCCCAGTAAATCTGACGGACTGAGCTATGGCCTGGCCGAGCAAGGCAGCTCAGACCACCAGGAGTACGGAACACGTTCAGTGTGACAGGCAGTGACAAGAAAACGGGACAGCTATTTACATCCTACGGGGATTTCTCTTGTTTTATCCTGTGCACTTAAAAATCGTGCCTTTTTGGTTTGACTCGGCGTGTGACTTTACGGAGCTTCATAAAGCCAAAAAATCTTGGAATGACTCAATGGCAGGCAGAAGAATCAACTGCAGCTATCACGAACTGATTTTACGAATTTCCTAGTGACTCTCTGGCCGTTGTCAGTCAACTGTCATGCCCGCGCCTCCAGCCTGGAAACGTCTGGCTGTGATCCAGACAGTAGACACCGCTATCGCTAGACTCGTCCCAGACACGACCGCTTCTCACAGCAGTAGCCGCGCGGCCGACCGAGCCGGCAGGGTCATCGGGGGACACTGGGCCTCACACGGTGACAGACTGTGACCTTCCGGAGTGGCCGGGTCACCGGGCCGGCGCGCGCCCCTGCGCCGGCCCCTCACCGGGTGACCGAGTGCCTCCTTCCGGCCTGGTGCGTCCCGTCACGGAGGATAGCGGTCCGGACGGCCCGCGCGGCGATCGCCGAGAGCCGGGTCCTCCAGTAGAGCCGGCTGGACCGCTGCCAGAGCTCGGCAGAGACGCCCGCCAGACAGTCGCGTGTACTACAGAGATGGGGCCAAAACGGAGAGACAGTGGTTCTTGGGCGCGAGAGGACGATAAAAAAGGACAGCGTGTTGTCTTGCTGCTTATTCAGCACAGATCACAAGAGCCGGGTTGTCCTCGCATCGCGATCGTGATCAGCTGCATTGTTGTTCGATAAACATTAGTAAAAAGTATTCTTTACCTAATTCCATCGGAACGCAAAACTAAACAAGAGGGCTGCCTGATATCGCTGCCTGGTCAACAAAGCATAGGACGTAAAGAAGAGCAGGTCAGCCATGAGAGGGACTTTGCCTATACGAATAATGACGTAGCGTCAAGAAATCCTGGCATGCATTGTTGTCCGTCATGCTCACCGAGCTTTGCGTTGAGTTTCTATGCATACATGAACCTCCAAATAAATACATAAGAGGTGGCAAATATGCAAACAACGATTGTTCATAGGCTTCCAGCAGTCATTTCCACCTGGCTAGTAATGAAAATCGTATATTCTCAACCACATGCTTCTCTTTAGTTGTCAGTATCTCCGTTTCAACCATTATGCAGATGCCCTTACATGAATATTATTATGTCAAACTGCTTTAGCTTTCATGTGATATTCTTGATGCCGGCGACCGTTTGGGTGCCGTCAGCATTTGCAGACGCGGCTCTGGTTGAAATCCGTGCTATTTGACGGTGAGATTTGTCACCTGAATGGTCTGCCATTGGCCGTCTTGTTTCTGGCGGCGGCCATTTGTTGTGGCTCGGTGGGCCCTTCATTTCCCGGCTGGCGGCGGCCGGCCGGCCTCCGTCGGCGCGCGGCTGCACCATTCCGACACGGGCCGCACTCGTCCACGTGCGGCGTCCGTCGCTTTGCCGGCCACGTCCTGCCGGTCCGGGCCAGTATCGGCGGCGACTGATTCAATTTACCTCGGCGGCATAGCCCACTTGGCGGCGGTCATGGAGGTCCTACAGCACGATGCGGCCGACGCTCGGAGTGGCGTGCCCGGCAGCCGAGGGCCGATCACACAGGATAGGGTGGGAGCGGTGCTCTGAAGGGCAGGGCAGCTCCGAACGGCTGACATTACTACCGACTACGTTGTGCGGATGAAACTCGGGAAGTATATGATATGGATATCGTCCAGCCGTGACTGTGCTTTTTGAGTTTTATGTTGTTTCCTTGCCATGAGCAAGGGAGGGCGATTGTGGCACCAGCTTTCACAAAATGCAACGATGTAAACGTGAGGCAGCTATCGATGTTCTGTTGGAATCTCTTCCCCTCAGAACAGAGGCTATGCACTCAGATTATAGTTCACCTTTTATGGACCCAGCTCGCGTCCATTCACTTTAAATGGCTTTTAATTTAGATCCACTGCCTGGATATTTACATTAGCTATTTCATTTCATGCCATACGTTATATATTTGTCAGCCATCTACATCAAGTGAATTGACGGCTACATTTAGGCCATCGCATTTGTGGCCACTACAGCTGCAAGTCGGGTGAAATATTACAGATAGAAGCCATTCATCAGTCGGCCGAAGGTGACGATGACGGCATTGCGTTCTCCGGCCGGGCCTGATCACCTACGCGGCAGCCTCACCTGCCAATGCCTGTTTTCCATACATTTTTAAATAACGTTTGATCGGAAGCGCCACAATGATAAATAGTTCCGCGTTCCAACGAATCACGGAGACGACGCTGCCTGGGCCCGCCCTCACTACAGGCGCTGATTCTCCGAACATTGCTATGGATTAGGCCGACATTGGATATTAGCCAATCGACATCCGACGAATTGATTAGGTTTGTCACCATTGCATTGGCGCTGCTACAGTCAAGGTGACACCGAGCGAATGGGGTGCTGGTGCCGGGCAATTGTTGACGAGAAACGGTGTTAACGACGGGGCACGCATTAACCCGAATAAGCCGCGCTGCTGTTGGGCATTGATTTGCGAGTTTCCGAGTCAGTGTGTCGGCAAGGTCGGAGTGACTGAGTGGCGACATTGCTCAGCCGTCGGCGGCACGCCGTGCCTGACACGGACCCAACATAGGGAGTCGCTCGCCTCCTGTCGGGTCAGCGGGAATTTCGCCGAGCCACGTCAACACATAGAGCATGACTGATACACCAATCTATTGGCCTCAGTTTTCAGAGGGCTTTTTCAATCCCAACAGCCCTTACCACTTCGTTCGACGCTCGGAGTTCAACTATAGCCGAAATCTGAGGTGAACGGTTAGTTAGTCCTTGTCAGTTTCCGTTGGCCAGGCGCGTTTGGAGTGTCGGGACACGTTACGTCAGCATAAGAGACGTTAAATCTGGAACGACGAGGGTCTCAGCACCTCTATAACATACCATACTGCATCAGACAACATTCATTTATCTTTTAGAATAACTTATCTGTTAGTCATCTGGCCTTACCGGCTATGTACCAAAATAGCAACTCCGCTTGAACTAAACAGGATGAACTATTGCACATCCTTCTATCGAGCGCCAATCTCAATCGATGCCAAAACCATCGAATGGATCATGCAATGAGTGTAGGAATTGTGAACATCTGTTATTATTGATGAGAAATAATTCATTTGGGGGCGTTAAATAACACATGCATAGCAGGGACACAAAGAAAAATACATATTATGCAACTCATTTCCATGCCACATAGCCACACAATATGCCTGCGAATACAATAAGTAATGGCTATTGCTGTCCTAATGTTGAATGAGACCAGACGAAAACGACAATACAAACCTGAAATACATGTATGTATGTCTTCAAACCTGTATGTATGTCTTTTTGCCCAAACATAAATCTCATCACAAACACTAACACTTTGCATCATTGTCAATTGTAAAAGGGGCATTTCTGATGATTGATATTTCCCTCTCGTTCATTTCAAATGGCACTGTCATTGGAAACTGCGGCTAACGTAAATACCGAGGCCTGTATGCTGCTGCCTACTAAGTAAGAGCTAACTCATTCGTCACGCGCTCCTCAACATTACAACCACGCCGTCTTCACGTGACCTTGTCTGTACACCTCCGTGCCTGGGTGGTAACGCCGGCCGCGACTGTGTACCCGTCAGCCGCCACCCGCGGCGGGTCGATGGGAGGTGGGACCGCCACTCCCCGGCCGTGGTGACACACATCAGCCTCTGCTTGGACAGTGGAGAGGAGAGGAGAGCTCCTCCGGCGGAAAGGTTAAACACCTCCGGCCAACGTCTCGGCGGAGTTCGCCGTGACGGCTTGTGGTGTTACGTAGTGGTCCAGTAACTTTGTTAGCTGTGACTGATGCTATGCATGGCGGTTGAAAGTTTGCTCACCATTATTAGAAGCCTTGCGGTGGAATTGGAAGCCTTGAGGAGGGCTGGAACGTCGCAGTACACCGGTGGCCGGTGTATAGCGGATGTGAAGGGTGGCCGGGATAGATTGAGATAGACGGAGAGAGCCGGGCGGCGGGACGGACACGATGGTGTGAGCTGGGAAGACGGATAGTGCGGCGGGGGAGAAAGGGGAGAGCGCGGAATGATGACGGAGCGACGAGTGAAGGGAGAGTGGCCGGGTGCCGAGAAAGGCCGCTGCGTGAGGGATGCTCATCTTGGCTCTGTTCTGTGCGGAGGCGTGTCGGAGACTGCTTTCAGCACGACATCGGCTACTCTGCGAGCCGAGCCACGCCAGCTGAACAGGATTAAACTCCTGAAATGGAGCATAGATCGCGCTCAGCGACTCTGCCGGTGGTCCGTTGCTGCCGTCCTCCGGTCTTCGCTTCTGCATGCATTATATCAATCGATACAGCAGACTGAGATGTAGAATAGATGCCTAAATACTCGTAGTAGGGCAGAGTAATGCAAAAGTGAATTTTTGAGGCTGCTGTCACTTCAATAATGCTATTCACCCTGTGTGTTATGCCAAAATTAGAAGGCAATGAATCGAATCTTACAGCAGTGGCAGACAAGTTGAGTGCACAGCATGGCCTGAATTTCGACGACAGCGAGCATTTGCAGAGAAATAAAGCATAGGGAGATGACAGCGAAATGTCGCCGCTGGAGGGTGTGCCGCCATGGCTTTGTGTGGCTGTCGCCGCATTTGTCAGGAATCCGACGGCGCCGACTGGTGTCATTTTGTAACATTATCCTGAGAAGTGGGACTGGCGCCATCAGCAGTATTCTGATCATATGAAGAGGACGTGCTCGTTGCTACGAGATCGAGAGGACGAGACGTACCGTATATATCACTGCATACAAGTGGGCGTCCAAGTAAAATAAATAAACTAAACCAGGGACTGGGATGCGAGGCCACAGATATGCCGGTACTTCACCCGTTTTGAATGTTAGATTCGCTGAAAGTAGCCACGTTTGGCACGGAGTTCCAGTTTCACTGCGGACCATGGCTGGTGGTGAGCTGTGATCTGCTAAAAGCATTCGACATTTGCAAATGTCACACCGATTCTCTGATTCAGTCAGTCACAGTCTCAATCTCTCTCGGTCGTTGTCGGAGTATGACGAGGCTGCCGTTTAGCTATGGGGAGGGCCAGAGCCGCCGAACGGCTTCATTAATCATCAGCCCGGTGCACGGAGGAGTTCGACCCGGGGCGCTTAGCGACCGGGCCACCGTGGTCCGGGCCGGCCGTGAATCTCTGTTAGGCCCGCGGGACCCTGGCGGGTCCATCTGCCGGTCTCCGGCCGGGCCTGTCTCCAAGTGACCCCGGATGGATCGCCGGCCGGCCGACGGCGGCGTATCTCGGGGCGCCGGCGTCCGTCGGCGGGGACGTCCGTCTGCTGCCAGTCGTATCTAAACAGCCGGTTATGGAGCCCGTCAGAGGTGGGCGCCGACCGCTGAGACGACAGACGTGGGAACCCGGCGACGATTGCGGTGAGAACGACACCCGGCGCGGCGCCACTACTGACTACTGTGCGTCGGGTGGCGAGAGAACTGCCGGCTGCAACTCGTCATCAAGTCGTTACTGCGGGAAGTTGGATGGGACACTGATTGGGTATTCATAGAGCCACGAGGACAACCAGCCCGAATAGCGCGGCTGAGTGCGCTTCCCCGAACGGCCCCGATGTCCCCGCGGGGCCAGGGTTCGGCGAACGACAGAGCACGCCGTGTTAGCAGACCGTTAGTTGGGTCATATCTGGCCGCTGGCGTGACTGCCGAATGGTGATCAGCGCCCATAAAACCAAAATGATTATAAAAGATGCCAATAGATAAGTGAAAGTATGCCATAAGGAAGAGGAGATGATGGCTGGGACAGTGGACACGATGTCATCGGACGTTTTCGAAGCCACGGCATGTCGCCATAACACGTTCTTTTCCATTGTTTTTATAACATTGTTTCCATGTTTCTGGACGTCAACACTGATTGTTGTTGGTATCATACTTCATCGTCACGCCGAGCACGGTCCGATATCGACATTGTCTGATACTGTCTGGCCCGTGGGGGGCCAAGTTGGGAAAGCCGAGGGACTGCGGATCCCAGCACTGAGGCGCCGGGGGTCATATATTTCGGCGGGTCTTGCGGTTCAGTCGAACGTGAGCGGGGCGGCGAATGATGCAACCAGACCACGCCACGCCCCTACTGGCCGCACAGTGTGGGACACGTTCTACGGCAGCCGTGGGGAATCGGACACAGACTGGACACGTTTACTGTGTATGTCCGGCTAGGTTTGGACACAGGACTGGACAGTGGACATGTGA
This sequence comes from Amphibalanus amphitrite, assembly GCF_019059575.1. Lineage (NCBI taxonomy): Eukaryota > Metazoa > Arthropoda > Thecostraca > Balanomorpha > Balanidae > Amphibalanus > Amphibalanus amphitrite. Next base: position 29,527 of record NW_024883229.1, read on the forward strand.
TGTGGTCGAAAGAAAACCGAACTGCAGCTGATATGAGTTGCATTTGGCAATGTATAAGTCACATGATTGGATATTTAATGTGACCGAATGAAACTGCAGTTTCTGGTGGTCACCACCTAATGGGGACCACCTAACGGTCAGAGAGCGGGCACCTGCAGCATTACGAAATTTCTGTGGTAATGGTAGTGTCGAGCACAAGCACTGAAATAAAAAGCTCTGTTTGGCTTTATAGAATGGTCTGTCAGTCCTCAGCAGCTAGCTGTCCAGCCAAGTAGGCATTTCAACATAAGTAGGTATAGACAATAAGCATAAAAATGTAATTGTAGTTGTGGAATATGCAGTGACAAGACATTACCGACCCTTTGTTCACAGTCGTGATGCCCTTTTATCCTCCTGGCAAAGGCTTTCCTTTTAATCAGCGCACTTCATTTAAGAAATATTCCGTTTTTCATTACATAAGCTGCACTTGACAAGCTAATATCTCAGCTGATTGCTCACATTGTGTGAGAACTACTCTAATGATAAGAGGATGACCGAGGCGAGTGTTTGAACTGCTTTGCCTGACATGAATGGCACCATAAATTACAACCAAGCCTGAATCGCCGTATGGCGGCGGCGGTATAAATCAGAACCACGGTAACAAACTACCTCTGAACGGAGCCACGCGGCTGATACCGTTTAAATCGTAGGTATATCCAGTGTCATATGGCAGGAGCCGGAGGTCGGACGCCGGCTGTCGGTCCAGTGATTGACCCGGACGTCCCTCCGGCGCCGTCTGCGACCACCGGCCTCCCCGATCGGCGCGAACGACTTATCGAGAAATTCATGGCGAGTCTCATCCAGCATACTCCTATCGAGCTCAGCTGGAGAGATGGCCCGCGGAGAAACACGCCGGCCGGGTGCTGCAGTGCTCATTACGGTTATACCCTTACTGCAGGATTTATGCACGCGGTCGATGGGTTCAACCACAGTTTACTGCAAATGGATCAGTCATGCATGATATATGAGTGTGTTAAACATAATCTTAACGAAGATAAAGCATGTTAAGACTAAGCCAGACAAAATGCGGTACAAAGAGCTTGGAGCTGCAGATTATCAGATCTGGGAATCATATTTATAATAGATATGTCTTCGCGATAAATGTTTTTCTTTTCATACTTTGATCTAATATCAAGTAACTTCTGTGTTTTATCTCATTGTAAAACATTCAAAATACAACGCATTCCTATAGATACCCAAAGATAAGTTATAATATGCTTCTAATCACTAGAACTAGGATTGATCCTAAATCCCTGCCAAGAAGATGAGGCCTCAAGGGCAGGGGCGGCGCCACGGGTTTTCGATAGGGGGGGACGGGGACGGGGGCTTGCCATGACCGAAAATCCCAAAAGTAGATACTGATCGTGTATGCAAAAAAAACGAGGCACGTAACGCCGCGAAACTTGGCAAAGCCCGCAAAGCCCAAAACACATCGAATGGTGCATCCCGTTTCCAAACTTATCCTAGGACACCTAAGATCGATCACCTTTTCAAGCATCCTTGCCTCTAAATCAAAATTTGTAGTCTTGCCAACTCAAAGCTGGTTTCCTACAAGCTCTGCGAATTGCTTAGGTATAAGTAGCAGTGCCAACTATTCTTACGTTTCGTACTTTCAAATTTTCGATCTTACGTCTGGTCAGCTTCATGGCTTCACCATCATACGTCTATAGTCATGGAGGAAAAGTGGGAATGTCTTCTGCTCTGACAAGTGCGCCAAAACTGCAATATAATTTCAGAATCATGACATCACCACCTGTTCCATATGCAACAGGCAGGGTGCAGCTACTGGCTAGCGGTCAGTGGTCATGTCATCGGTGCGTGGTCACTCAAAAGGTCATGCTAGGTCATGGAAGGTCACCAGCCGTTATTTGATCACACTTTCTGATGGATGTTACTTACCGAGAGCTTCGCGGGAAAAACGAGCGCATGCACCGTTGAAAAAAAAAAATTGAGTGAAAGGGTCTCAGGTCCGGCGACCTCTGCAGGTGAAATGCCCCAGGGTAGGATTCCGGTCCTTGTTGATAAACTTCGTCAAAAATGGCAGTAGAGCTGTGATGTCGGCACCATTGTGTTCGTCATGATCGAGCTGGCACGACCGGCAGTCGTTCTCATATTCACCCTCCCTCCAATCGTAACAACTACAGCAGGGATTGGCAAATGGCGGGCACCCCCTTTGGGAGGTAATGAAGGTCTCTGGAAACCTCATCCCTCATCTCTTTAGCATTAGTGGCTCTCCTTATGGAACAGGTTTCTTGACTGGTCTGTTTCACCCCAGAATTTAAAGACTAGTCAAGGTAAAAGCCGAGCGCACCACAGTGAACACAATAAGCTGGTGTATCTCAATTTTCATGTAGAACCTTTCACGTATCACGTACCTAAAACCCTTCGTGCACTCATGCAAAAGCAACTGCCATGTTTCAACAGCTGGTAATGGCATTTTCACAGCCGCTGACGTAAGAAGGGGAGGTGGGGCTCGATTAGACGCCCAGCCGTTCGGCCGCCGACCGAACTTAATTTGCAGAAGAAAAAAAAAACGAGTGCTATCGAGCCCCTTGACGAGAGGGAGCCGATGCTACCCAATTATAAGGTCTTGGGCTACTGCGTGCTTTTTTGGTCCTGCCTGTGATCTATCCGAACACTTCTCCCCGTCCCCACAAGTGCTGGGGTTAAATGGCAATAGATTTCAAATGGTTCCTGTGGTAGAACTGCCATGCTTGAATTTGACTTATTAGGAATGGAAAATATCCATATAGTAACGGAAATCTATGGAATTTCAGTAAACTTGGTTTTGTCGGCAATGGGGTCTGGCAGTGAGGTGGGGAGGTAATAACCCTGCCTGGCGCCCCAAAAAGGGGGGGGGGCACGATCCCCGAGGCCCTGCCGATCACCTTATTACTACAGGCATCACAGCTCCACACCTTTTGCAGATGGCCAGGACCCCATGCGATACATCCCAACAGCAATCTTTATTCAGAACCTGCCTTGCTTAACCAACGATGCATTAAATGCGACGGATAACTCTACAATGCATTATCATCCACTATTGAACGGGCCTCGCCGATAGGGGGGTACTGTACCCCCCAAACTTTCGATAGCGGGGGACCTGTCCCCCCCGTCCCCCCCGGTGGCGCCGCCCATGCTCAAGGGATTTTAATGGCGAAGAACTAAGACGTGTCTGGCTTGTACCCCTTGATTTGAATGGACCATAAAGTTAATTGCAGTGAAGGCAATTGTGTGCTGTCAGCATACACAATGGAGGATGGAGGTTTCTCTAATGGTACCGTCAGCAATGAATTGCATCACAAAACGAGACCACTTAGCATGACCAGCGCGTGTGCACGTAATTATGAAGTTTTTGTTTCAGTCATGAACTCATATTTGAACGTAAAACCAATGCCTACAAATCTAGATACATGTTTATTGATGCATATAGCAACCCCCATAAACATTTACATTTTGACTTTGGTAAGGATCCAAGCAGTTTGTTATCGCGTAAAGTCATAATCGCCGAGTTTGATTCGCTCTCTTGTTTGTGCAATTTCAGTAATCTGAACTCCATATTGCATACATAGCCCACAAGACAAATGAAGAAGGGCTCTTCACTCTTCATGACGCTCCTCCTGTATGTTTCTGAAGGACTATCTCTTTTCCAGGTGCTGCACGAGCCCGGCGGTCACGACTTCCACCTCCAGATCAGCGGGGTTCAGACGAGCGACGACGGAGTGTATGAGTGCCAGATCAACACCGAGCCCAAACGCTTCTGGCCCGTCACACTGCACGTACAAGGTGGGTCGCCCACCGACCACCGTGGCCAACAGGGAACGGAGCGCGACGCACTCTGGTGAGGGATCATAGTTACCTAATTCGAGTTACCTATGTGCTGTGCGATGCTAATCTTTGTCCTATTGACATTGATACGGAATCAGAGCGGTCCATGCGTTAGACCATAGGTTAGACGTTTCTGGTTAATTAGTCGAAGCAGTTAGCATCGATGCTAATAATGGTAGTCATGCGTGGCGTAAGAATACTCATGCGCAAATTAGACGCGACGCGAGTCGGTCTCGAATCTGGATCTCTGCGGCGCCTGAGCACCAAGGTGTCCCTGAAGCTCCGACCACCGCGGTCCGAGCCGGAGAGGCGGAAACAATCCGCTGTGGCGCAGCCGGCTGACCGCTCAGTGTCGCCGCAATGGCCCTTCCACATGATAACACCCGCGATCTGCATACTCGTTACGTCTGGTTTTGCCGGCCGAGCGGCCGTTTCGCCAAGAATAAATCCAGTGTCGCGCCAGTGGCTTCACAAGGATCGGAAATGACACGTCTGGGGATTTCTGGACGCGAGCAGATGCCTCTGAGCGGCTTTCCAAGGAGGAGCTTTCTTGTAAACCCCGACTCAGACCGAGTGGCGCCATTTAGCCTCCGGCGCTCAGAGTCGCGAGGCGAGTCGCTCCTGTTCGGCGTTGGCGTTTGAATTCACCCATCACTAAACATCTTTCGAGAATTGATTGTTGAATGCATAGAGCTAAAAGAAGCACTTGGTCAAGCTATATGTAATAGTATCGATTGAACTGGATAGACATTCTGATAACCGTCGAAGTGTTCTTTTCGCCGCTTTCCCAATGCCCATAGCGCTCCAATATGGCGACCTCCTCCTTCCCTGGCCGTCTTTTCCGTGTTCCGCCGCGTCAGCGGCTATTCGCGACTCTCATGGCCAGACGCTCTGCCCAGGTATTAGCGCCATTAGGTCTCCAATTTCGGTGCTGATCACCAACAGAACACCAGCTGACGCTGAACAAAATGGAGCACTCAGAGGCCACGCCAGCACCAATCACAATACTGGATCGACAGAACCACGCTGCCTGTCAGTCGCAATGACAACTCCCTGTGCCGCTGCCCTGTCTGCTTTATGAAATGGTTCCAGGGGGTGCAAGGGTCCGTCAGACCTAATTCGCTCACTAGCTGTGAATTTGCTGGAGTCTCACGGCCAGGGCGGAACGGCCGGTGGTCAGCGGGGCCGCGTCCCTCGCTCTCGGAGTGGCGGTCACAGCGTCCCGGCTCGGTCTGCGAGTTACTCGCCGTCACAGAGCGGCCAGATACACGGGGCAGCGGCCAAGTTTTCGGCGGCCGCGCCCAGCATGACCCGGTCCGAACATCTGACCACACTTAGTTCGATTGCAGTTCGAAACCAGTCACGGGATAACCATTAATTCGGTATACCGAATGGCTCTTTAATGGTCCACTGCAATCTTGGAATTAGTTCGAAAGTAGCCTTCGTTCTAGCGATTTCTGCAAGATTTCGAGCAAAGAAGCGCCGATAAGTGCGGCACATGACTCAGTAGTAGAACTATATACAACCAAACAAATAACACTGTCACAAATCGTATGTCGCTATGGACAGGACCACCAGCTCTAGAATCCGGTTATCAGTTCCCTTCCGTAGAACCCTATCCAATGCTTGCATCTGTCTTGATAGTTGATTATATATACAGTTCTTTTTTATTTGACATGCGTTCTGTTGAAATATTTTATTTATGCAAAAAATATTACAGCTGGCTGGCTAAAGATTAGGCCAAGTTTTATGCATTTCATTTGCAGCATTCCTTAAACGAACATCGAGCTCGCACCAGAGGATATGATTCTTTTCATTTCGACACAAGATCTCCGCGAGGGCGCATTTCCTCGGTGCTGCACTATCTCTCTGTAGCCCGCGGGGAGCTTCCGAATAGCGCCGACCGAACTTTGTTTATAGGAGTGCAGGTTTACGGGGTACAAAGTGTGCCAGACATGTCGCGTGTATTTCCCTCAGGAGCGTATATCCCGTCTTTGAGGTGACATGAGGTGAGTAAAACCTTCATGTGATAGGAGATCCGGCCTGGCGGAATGACCAGAAAGCGCGAAACAAGGCGTAGTTTTGTCACTACCTCACAGACAGTTGGTGACCCAATTTCGGCAAACGACTGCTATCTGAAAGTAACGAAGAAGAAAAGGCTCCTCTGGATGTTGGTGGCAATTGATAGAGTTAGGGAACTGGCTCTGTTAATCTGGCGTGTAGGCATAGCTTTTCTCCACCGAATACATTTTGGTCAAGAGCTGTGCATGCACATCAAAGAATGTTACTAAGCATTGACGGAGAGTGCTCCCGTTTCATCTACGAATTTATCTTCAAACGGCCCCGAATACAGCTCTAAAGTCTAAATCACGCCCTTTTGAATCACACCGCCCCTGATCTCTCCTCCGCCCGACAGCGGCGCACGCCAAGATCATCGGCGCCTCGGACCGGTACGTGCAGCTCAACAGTAACATCCAGCTGCGCTGCGAGCTGCGCGTGCTGGCTGACCCACCGGTCACCCTGGGCTGGAGCAAGGGCTCGGCCGCCGTGGACGTGAGCTCACCGCGCGCCGGCCTCAGCATTCAGACGGAGCGCGGCGGGCACGGCACCACCAGCTTCCTGGTGATCGCGCGCGCCAGACAGCGCGACTCCGGAACCTACACCTGCCAGCCCAGCGAGGGACAGTCCGCCACCGTGCGTGTGCACGTGCTCGATGGTAGGTGGCGGGGAGGGGGTGAAGGGCCAGTCCGCCTCTTTGCGCGTGCACGTGCTCGATGGTAGGTGGCGGGGAGGGGGTGAAGAGCCAGTCATCCTCTTTGAAAATACACGTGCTGGATAGTATGTGTGGGTCAACCGGGAGGGGGATCCAGGGGTAAAATGGGGAGTTGAGAGCTGATCGATGGCTGTTAAAGTGTTTATGAATGGAAGGGAAAAATAATTTGGATTTGATTGCTTATGCATGATGATTGCTGAATCTAATTCAGCAACTTTGCATTGAATACTCGATCGTCCCAAAATATCTCAAGTCGATAACAAAGGCTCTTATTGAAATTGCAGGCGAGGAAGCGACCATTGAACCATATACTCTGTAATGGACGCTCCAAGACTAGGAGTCATTTTCACACCTGGCTATCGTATGCTTTATTTAAACTTTATGACCGTGCCCAATAGGATCTAAGTTTTGACGTAAAAGGCAATAATAGACATCATGACTATGCTACAATTAGACCGTAAATTCTCAAAAAGAGCTGTATTATCAGTCAGATTGTGCAGCTCATTGCGTAAGCCATTTTAAATGCACCTTGCCACGAACAACTACCACTACAAGCGCGCCTGGAATGCGCCAAGTCCCATTGTTTCTGCTTGACGTCCAAAATGACTGTGAAATACTGTCCTACCGTAAAGGTAAAGTGTTTCATTCGCCTGCCGCTGAAAGCGGCCGGTGATAAACACAGTTGCGATTTTGTTCAGTCACGCTACTGGTGAAGTTTGAAGTTCATTTATAGTCGGGTGAAGCAGATTCAATAGCCAGTGTCAGTCAGCTGTTATACGATTAACACGTCGCCGAAGGGAGGAAATGAACAGCGGCACGCTCGTGCGCTCGGGTTGCTTGATGTCCCTGGCTCACGTAACCGTATGGAATGCCAGACTAAGAGCAGTGAACAACACTGGAAAGGTTAGGGTGGGTAGGCAAATTATTTGTTGAAGCTTGGCGATGCTTAGGTAAATGTCGGAAAGCCGAATTGCAAAACTGTTAGTGGATATCTTTTAGCTGCTCTTCGAATTCCAGCATTACATATAGGTATTTAAGCTCCGAAATCTCGCACTCATCAAAGTCAAAACAAATCACTTAGAAGGAACCTAGTGAGCTTATTGTCACCTCATTGCACGAATTTTTAGTTAGTGGAATTTTAATGAATCCATTGAGGCTATAAATAAATAACATTTATTACGAACTTTGCCGAATTCTTTGCTGCTATAACAGCCTATGTTAAGCCATCGAGGCTGACATTTTAACAGCGCTATACATTTTCCTTTATCCTTTATTTAAATAAAAAGCAGGCATTTTCTTTCAAACGGCTAGTTTAGATATACATTACAAATATAACAGACTTACCCTCACCATTGCCTTCCCCAAACTGACCCACGCAAGGTGACTAATTCGTTCTGACAGGACTATGTGAAATTCCTGCGAATTGTGGAGACACTAAATTTCTCTAGATGGGGAAGTCTGATCGCTATCCATCTTCTCATTTAGGGAGCTTTCCAATATGCATTCAAATGCATTTTGTCCGATACTCTGACCTCTCAAACAGCTCAGGGCTGAGGGTTATGCGCTACTCACTCGTATGTAGTTCGGTAGCCAGAACGTATACATACCGAGTAGCTTGCACTATATAGTATGACCGTGACCGTGTAATCGCATGCGCTGTTGCCGGGTCGATGACAGCTCCCCCTGCCCCCCCCCCCCCTCCCGTCTAGACGATCACCCGGCAGCGATGCAGACTGCCGGCGGCGGTCGGCTGAGGCCGGACCTCCCGCTGGCGACAGCCCTGCTGATGACGTCACTGGTACCACTGATGACGTCACTGGCAATACTGGCCTGTCGGCGGGATAACCGGTGACCTGGAACCGACACGGGCGGCACAGACTCGAGGGGACATTCGCAGAGGTGCGGTGGTGCCCGCTCAGCTGCGTGAGCGGCGTTCTCGAGAGGCAGAGACTTGTGCGCGAGTATGCTCGAGAAATGGAGACTCGTGCGCTCAATAGGCGAGAGACTAGCTCGCGGTGTGGAGCGCCGGTGGAGCAGCTGTGATGTGAGAGGTGAGATGCAGTGATTATCAGTATTAGTCGCCCGGAGCGCGGAGCGGCGTGTCCTCAGTCGTCGTTTGTGAAACTGACGTAGTGACCTGATTGGCGGCTTCTGAGCCTGGACGACGCAGTGGCTGTCTGACTTTGAAACTGTGTTCGGTTGAATGGATGATGGTCGGGGGTGGCGCTACAAAATGTCCCTCCGTGCAGCTGTTGTGTCCCGGTGTTACCTGCGGATGAAAATGATCCCCGCTCGAAGGCCGGATGAGGGCTTACCATTATCGGTCGGGCAAAGTGTTGATGTGTGAGATTGCCATGTCGTGGCCATGGTATTTTGTACAGATGCTCTCATAAGAGTACACTTAACGTCAAATTTGAACGGGCTATCAAATTCACATACAGTGCATCGTCCAAATTTACTGGTTCTAAGTTTAGATATCGTTGAAATTTCACTTTTCAAATCGTTGAAAGCTCACTTTTGAGACAAAGAGCAACGTCAATCATATCGTAGAAAGCAGTCATGAACTGTGCACCAAATGACCAGCTTACGTGAAATGTGAAAACATTCTTGTAAACTATGGCCTCATCAATGGTATTTCCAGAACTCAAAGCAATACTCGGCCTTTACGCAAGGTCCCTTTGCGCATATGCATAAACATTGTATCGCGATTGAGTGTCTGAAATGGCTGGAAAGTATAGTCTGATGATATCGTGAGCATGTTCCATTAAAATATCTGACAGTAAAATGAGTTACGGTTTCGATGTTATGTGTAGGAACTTTCTGCTTGTATAACATCTTGTGACCGCTTCCGTAAGTGAATTTACGGCCCTTCCCGGCACCGCAATCAGAACAATCAGAACAATTTTGAACAAACGATACGACCGAATACGCACGGGACTCGCGCACGCCTTCACTTTTATTTCACTCGTTTTCGCCGTCCACTTTGGGCGATTGTGACGGGCCGTGAACGGGGACGGATTGGATGACCGTTGCTCGGACTCGCTCGGCCATTTGTGCCGTCGCTGTCGCGGCCACGTCGCATCGGTTCACAGAAACATCTATCCATATCGGGACGGGGGCGGCACTGTGAACGACCGTCGGCGCCGATGGTGATTTGATTCGGGCCCCCGTCGGCGCTGGCCGACACCTATGACGTCACAGGCGTCGTCGCCGGCGTCATAAGACCACAGTCCCCCGCGATGACGTAGGCGAAAGTCCGAGACGACGTGGCAGCATTTGATTTTGTGATGACCGGCATGTGCCAGCCACGAAGGCAGGCCCATCGTTTATTTGTTGTCCGAGGAGAAAATGATTGGGGAAACACCCAAAATGGATGCTTGGCTACGCCAGTCGAGTTTTCTCTGTCAGTAGAGTTTTCTGAGTCAAGAAGGCGGCTCGAAATTTACAAGTCTGCTTTTTAAAGCATGGCTGCAAAGTCTTGGCCAGATATCGTTGCAGCAAGGCCCTAAACATACCCGGTCTCACTGTATGTGTCCGGCAACATAATTTAGCGGTGAAATGTTAACGTGCCATAAAAAGAGCAGAGTTCTCTAGCCCTGCGATACTAGCCCATATAGGAGGATGCCTTTGCTGAAGTTGAGGCTAATTTACTACATGTAATAAAACCAGAGAAGCACCTTTTAGATAACGAACTACACCTAATGAAGACATTCACATATTTAAAAATCTGCATCAGCCCGCATGTAACCGTATTTTTGTCTCGCCCTCATGCTTAATCGTAACACACAGTCAAAGGTAAACAATTCATTTCATTTCGCAAAGTAGATACACGCATTATCCTGTTATGTCACATCAATCTCAATTGAAGGACATTGTATCAAATTAATCACAGCAGCCACTTATGTCTCGCAGCCTGGTATTTGGGGGCCATCATTCACAAATCAGAGCTCGGTCGTCCCGAGCTCTCCCCGTGCGGACCGGGCCGGGGCGCGATCTGTCGCGATGATCGATCACATATGAGCCAAGTGGGCCGGTTTCCGGCGGCCGTCCGCCGTCCGGTGCGATGGTCATCTCTGGCCAGTCGGACACGCTCGGCGCCTCTCTCCGGCGTCGTTCATCCATCGCGGCGGCACGGCCGTGAGGAGACGGGCCGTCACGGAGCGCCTGCCGCCGCCCCCGGGCGCTGACTCGGCCCCAGACCGACTCCGCCGGGTCAGAGGTCAGGGCGGCCGGCTGGGTGGACATGATAGCCCCCACCTCAATCGGATTTATCAGGTCTGTCGCACGGTGCGTCCGCGACCCGACCCGGAACTCGGCGAGGTGGTAAAACACTGCCGGAGGTCCCAGAGCGACAGATCTGTGCCACTGCCGCCGCGGTGACGGTCGTTCCGGCTCGTCACAATGCGGCTATGGGCTGTGCGGTTCTGGGGCGGCCGTTCCCGGGGCCGTTGCAGACCCACAGGCCGGCGGCTGGTCCGCCCACGGCGGCCCAGATCGGTGACCTATGGCGGGCCCTCGGCGTCCGGCCGCCGGCCTAACTACGGGCCGGCCATTCAGGCCGGAGCCATGTGTCATCCGGCGGAGCGTCTGGTGTATTCACCTTGCTCCGACGCCAGTTCTGACGCCAGCCGCCGGCGCCGTCCCCCGACCGACTTAGAAGATGTATGAAGCTGCCTTATGAGACCTTATGAGAATGCATGATGCAAAAGGACGACCAGGATGGAAGTAATAATGGCGATTCGTTGCAAAAGGATTCACCACAATATCACAGAATACAAGAAGGATTTACACATTGAACAGTCTGGCCTCGGAGTGCTTCAGATATAAACTTCAGAGAATGGCAGTGATATAAAAATCTTTGACGCTTAACTGTACATACTTTACACTCAACATTTACACGTAGTTGTATGCATGAATGAATCAAAGAAAGAATGAATGAAACTGGGAGTAGTGACATCTCGACTTAATGATTAAGTTATCGTCAACAGTTATCGTTACTTTCTTGGTATGATGAGGCATGTATGTAGTTCTTCAAATCACGCACTTTGTAGCGCCTTTTAACGACTGTCCGAGAGAACCTTCCGCCCGCCTTAATCTCCTTTTATCTGCGCCGGACGGATCTCGCAACTCTCCTGCGTAAAATACTGAACGGCCCATCCGGAGCCACTGCCGAGATTCGGCCGGGCATTTGTCAGACACCCGATCCCATTCTTCTGGCCGCTGACGGAGTGAACGCACACAAACTGCCGCGGCCGACGTGCCGCTCTGCTCCCCGCCGGGCCGGGGATAACGACGCGGTGATTAGGGCCGGCCGGCCGGGGGCGGGCCGTGTCCCCCTCGATCAGCTGGCACCGCGTGGCCCCGGGCCATTATCGAGACGCGGCCACTCGGTGAGGGCGCCACGACCGACAGCCGACCCGACCACTAATGGCGCCATCGGAACCTCCCAGAGCAGATCAGTGCGAGCGACAACAACCGGCCGTGATAGATTCACTCGGCTTTTTGCGACAAGGCACCAGATGCCAAACACACTAGCAATAAGGGGCTTTTTTATTGTTTCTAATATGTGAAATAAAAAATGTTATTCGTTGGACATCTGTGCATATGCTTTAGACATAGGTTCAGGGATACTGAAACTTGCAGCATTCGGAATCGGAGCAAACAAATTGCCAGCCTCTAAACAAGGCCGTCAAAATAAATAAAAAACTACTTTTACCAGAGGGGCGCTCGACATTTATGGGCCTCCTGACAGGTATGGTTGCGGTTGGTGGCAGGCCGTAGCCAGGCGAAGTCAGTGAGGGGACCGGCCGTGCGCGGCTTTGTGCGCACGTTAAACTTTGGACTCTAAATTCTGCCATAGAATTGGAATTGCGCGATCGGAGGGTAGAGGGCAGGGTCATCGCAACAAGCTTCGCTTAGCGGTGGCTCTGTCCTTGTGAATCCTTCCCATCAAAAGGTTCGGACTAAATTTATAAAAAAAGAGGCACCGGGTCACTTATTCAAAATAAAAAAGATGCATTCCAAAACAGCGTAAAAGAAATCGGCATTTCAATCAACCTGCGAGGACATGCGTCACTGACAACACGTCGCTCGCTCTAATTGTATGGTAAGTGATGCTCTGGTGACAGGCGTGCGTCTAAATAGACGGTTGATCGTATTTTTCCGGATCCAATAACGACTCATGTTGGGAAATTTACTATTTTCATCGGACTGGTGTCGTTGGCAGCTGAACCATTGCCATAAACAGGGACTTGGAGCAGCTCTGAGGCGCAGGGCTGCTCCAAGTGGGAACATCTAGCGCGTCGCGACTCTTCAAACGACTCGATGCCGGTTTGAATTCAATATTTAATTCAGTTCTTTCATTTTAATGAAATGTAAACGAAATATAACTGACCAAACGTGCCAACATAAGATAATATCGCAAAAGCTTGACAAAAATCCTAAATGATCAATGAAAATTTGATCAAAAATAACTGCGAGTGTCATATAAAATGCACGAACAGCATGGTCTTGATATTTGCAGTCACCAATTCGTTTATTTCCTCCTTTCTTTTCCTCTGAATGTTTATCTCTCTCTCTCTCTTTCTCTCTCTCTCTCTCTCTCTCTCTCTCTCTCTCTCTCTCTCTCTCTCTTTCCCTCTCTTCTCTTCCTCTCATCCCCTCCTGCCGACGACACAGGGTCGAACCCCCGTCGATTGATCGGACCACTGCATCAGGGCACTGTTCAGGGCATTAAGTGCCACGCGCCCGTCGGAACACGCCCCGCAGCACTGCCAGACGGATCGCGCCCTTGGCCCAGGGTCAACGGCCCAGGGCACGGGCTCGGCGACCCCACGCAGTAGGACGCAGATGGTTCAACGATCGGACTGGAACGCTATTTATAAAACCTTATAAAGCGCAGTCCTTTTGCTTGCAGGCAGTTTCAAAGAAATTGGAGGCATATGCGACATATTTCATCACATGAATCATCCCATGTCACGTGGAAAATGTGTAGTTTCAGTTGCAGCACATCGTATCTGATTTCATTTTACTCAACACTCTTGCCATTTGTCCTAGACTTCACGACAAGTCCTTCAATATCGTCTCAGAATGTGCAGCGGCAGTTCTGAGAAAGACTCGACGCGTTTCCTGCTCTCGCCATCCATCGGTCACCGGACTGAGGACAGCTTCAACCGAGCAGCGCCGGTGGCCGGCCCCGGGCCGCTCCAAACAAATCCTGATGTATGCCTGTTCAGGGGAGACAGATAATTCTCGGCGGCGACGGGACGCGACGTCGCCACGAGGACGTTCGTTCCAAGTCAACGGTGCATGAGTCGGGCCCCGGACCATGTCAGGTCTGATGTGAGGGTCGCGTCAACGAAAAACTGCTCTGCTGAAAGCGCCAGATCCAGTCGCGTCAACGAAAAACAGCTCTGGTGAAAGCGCCAGACTCGGTGAATGGGACATGGCGCCTGATGGAAAGGAGTCGCTCATGTCCAAGCATCAGGGATGTTGATCAAGTGATCATCTGGTGACCTAGGAATATCAGTATAGTATATTATGGCACAACCCCTGAATCTCACTCTTGTATAAAGCATAAGCATTTTGTACTTATTTACTTATTTGTGTTAATGAAGTGAGCCAGAAACACTAGTAAAATTACGGTGCATCATCCTTTGAATCGCTAAATATCTAGCCATTCGTACCAGTGCCAGTTATTGATCGCGGTACTTCAGAGGTCAATTACGCAGTGGATCCCTATGTCTCCTTTCTTCCAGTCGGCTGGCCCGTCGGACTGCGTCGTTGAAGCTGGCACATCCGCCATTTGGGTGCGGTAAGTGGCGGGTCCCATTGTCGACATCTCATCTCGGCGCTACCGCCGCCATTAACCGCAGTCCGGTGGCCTGAGCGGATCGGGTCGACCATCGACCCCACCCCTTCCCAGTCGGCGCCCCAATAAACCCGGTGACATGGACGAAAGTCCGACAAATGCTACATGGGGATGTCGAGCAGATTTTACAGTTTTATGCTCTGAGTATTTCCATTCGATGCAAGGGGTCGAGTGTGGTGAAACATCCAAACACTCAAGATATAGGACCTCACTTCCGTTCACTCTCGTAGCACGGTAGCAATATTTGAATTCCTTCCCGCAGTATGAAATACATCTCATATTCGTTAGAAGTTACCGAAAGGGATCTCAAACCATCCAAACTCTGCTGGGCCTACCACACTCTAATGTTTCAGGGAAAGGGAACTTTAATAACATATATGAAATAATGGATTAATTTGTCTCCAGTTCTACTGATTTATAACTTTTTAGAAGTTTAATGAGAATAAAGTTGTTCACTCTGCCACACTGTTGATTTATTTGGATTTGTGAGGGTTCGAAAAGACTGTGGAATTCGTCGAAGGGCTAGTGGGCTTATGAACGAAAGCGATGCATTATGTAGAAAAGCGAATGAATATAGAGAAACACTGATTAAAGACAAAAAAACCTTAATATCCTTTAGAGTGTAAAAGTAAAATGAATGTAAGGAGTAAATATGTATATACCTATCAGGTGCTGAAGACTGCAGCTTTGGCAGGATTTGCGTAAAATCTTTTGCCCTCAAAGATCTATACCCATTAAATTTATTTATGATGTCGTTGCCTCGTTAGTCGTTACATATGATTATCGGGTACCTAAGTGGTAACCTCGCGGTAACGCGATCACGCATTTTTAATACCTAGGAGGTCATTTGGAAAGGGGTACTGATGATGTACCCTCGCAGCATCAATGTATTTACAATGTGTCGTTCTTGGCCTATCAATCGTTACAATCGCTTGACGACCTTACGATGAGTGTAGTCCCTCACTTATTGGATACAGTCCCATCTCTAAGTGCAGCTAGTTAGTAGGGGCACTCGTCATTTACTTTCATTAGAGGCCTGCTATTCTACTTGTCTATTGACAAAAAAAACTACGACTCAAGTGCGTGAAAAAAACTAAGATACGTTTATAGCCTAACAACTCTCATAATTCATCTTTGTCATGACTTTCTCGTCTCTCTCTCTCTCCCTCTCTCTCTCTCTCTCTCTCTCTCTCTCTCTCTCTCTCTCTCTCTCTCTCTCTCTCTCTCTCTCCCTCCCTCCCCCCCTCTCTCTCTCTCTCTCTCTCTCTCTCACACACACTCTCTCTCTCACACACACACTCTCTCTCTCACACACACTCTGCTCTCTGCTCTCACAAACAATGGTCACGGCCTCCTAACTGTACTTAAATCCGCGCTTTACAAAATATGGCCTCCAGTCCGGTGACAGAATCAGATAAGCTGCACTGGAGACCGGTCTCATGACTATACAGTTGTAAGCCTACCTACCTACATGCACGCCAGGTCGTAACAAAAGGACTTCGAAACAAGAGGCATTTAGCAGAAATGGCTCTCTGTATAGTGTATTGTATATACATACGTATATGCTTTTGAGACATGTTTGCCAAGGATGAGCCTGCCTAAGGAGAAAGGAGTCTTCTGAAAGACTTCATTGTCATGCCTAACGTTAGGCCTCAATGCTTTTTTTCACACCACCATGCAATCTCTCTTGCTGAAAGCATCAATGTGACCACCAATTCTTGTCAGATGATCTGGCGATATGAATTTCTCACCAGCTAACGACCCAGCTCTGATGACGCCGCGGTCTTGCCACCCCATGACACCCGATACACATACATAAATGCATTCTCGGCCACACAGCGCCGCCTAACGAACGCTCGATGGACCGTTTCCGCCGCGAATGGCTGCCGCTGGCCGAGCAGAATGGCTTTGACGACGGCCGGCGGACATGGGTCGTCTCTGAGGGACCCTCCGATGACCCCTAGCGGCGCCCTCCCGGCGACACGTGGCCGGTAGAGGCGTCCTCCCGGGGACACGGCACCGGCCGGGATGTCTCGTGGTAGGTAGCACAGCACTCGCAACAGTGCCCCATGGCCTCCACCGACAGGGTGATTTAGATACCTTCCTAATCAGTAATCACGCAATGCCCGCGGCCACAGCACCCTTTTACCACAGCGAGCTTTAAAACCTCTCGTGACACCATGTCCTTCTAATACCGCACTGCCTGCGAAGGCACCTCTCCCCCTCCTTATTACAGGGAGCCGACCGAAGCGCAGAAGCCCTCAGACCACTATCGCCACTGTCTGTGGAGAGCACCACCGCCCACCAGCAGCACCGGAACACTTTGCAGCCACACGGAGAGAGAGACAGACGGGCCCGTAAAGCGCGCTCGGCCGCTGAGGTTTTCATTAGGGGCCGCCGCCGGCCGGCGCAGGCCGCTTCTCAGGCGCCTCACGCGGCCTGCAGTGCCAGCGGAGGCGGCCGCGCGGCGGATCGGCCGCCCCGGCGGCACTCGGCGCCAATTTCACGCCACGTTTGCGAGCTGAACCGCGGCATAAAGCAGGTGTAGTCGGCCCATTCGATACCATCTGCCCGGTCAGCGCGGGCACGAAGGTCGTATGAAGTGGACTGAGCGGTCCGCCGGGACGGGATAGTGCGCTGCAGCCTCTGCGTTTTCGGCGCGTCGGCAGGCACGCCTATTCAGTTTCTCACTATGGGCATATCGGGAATGGGACAAAAGTAGCGAGTGAAGTGGATAATGAATCATTATTGGAGTAGCATTGCTTTTCACGTCTGAAATGACATTACCGCTAAACTAGGTACCTACGTGTCTACAGTGAGAGACGTGCATCATCGAAAAAAATCATTGGTAGTTATAATAGCACTAATAGTAATGGGATACAGTCAAACCCATTATTGCAGCACCTGGATCATAAACCTCTGTATACCGGTATACAGGGTCTACGTCCATGGATGCATATAACAGACATGACTGTTGTTTGTAAATAGCACCGCAAACACGCTATTTTCATTTTCATTTACTAACTATATTCACTTCACAAGGAAGTAGCGGAGCTATGAATATACCAGCCTTCATGAATATATGGCCAGACTATTATCACCATAAAGACAGACCAATGCATCATATGTCCAGCTGGCGTCTCGGTAAACGAGTGGCGGAACCCCACTTCTCTGGGGCATTTGTCTTGGGATCACCGAGCGGCAAAATAAACGTCCGGTACAGTCAACCACGACGTCACAGCTAATTGCATATAAACATTTCACGGAGGTGACCCTAATGCATCGCCATCACCTGACTTCAACCCAGAACTGTCAGAGTCAAGGTGAAATGACGCCGAGCTCAAATGTTGTGAATTTCGGCGCGGCGACCCTCTGCAGTGTTTTTTTAGACCTTGGCGCGTCAGCCTGCGACATACCAGTATGTTCAATAAGTAAGTTCCGTTTTGATATAACTCGTTTATTTTTTGACACATCTCAACCAAACATGGCTCACGGCTCGACGAACTCGCCCTGCAGGCGAACGCATCGTTCCCATCGCTTGGCCAGGTCCCGGATGGCCGCACGGAAGCTTTGAGTGAGGGTCTTTTCGCCATACTGGTAAAAAGCAGACCCGAGTGCAGACCGCGAGCCGAACCTCCGGCCCCGGAGCTGCGGACAGCCAATAGTCACTGCGTGCAACGTCTGGAGAGTAGGGATGGTGTTAGAGCACCTCGATGCCCTCTGCCTGCAGGGCATCCCTCGCCACGAGGGCACGGTGAGGAGGCGCGAAATCCTGGTGGAGGATGAACCGACCACGGGCCTTCTCGGGGGCGGCAACTGGCGATTACTGGCAGGAGATGGTCTCTAATGATCCTGGCGTAGGCTTATGTTTAGGCTTTCTGTTATCGCCTGGACAGTAATCTTTCTGTTGGCCATCACCATCTCCTCCACTTTGGCCACGTCAGTAGCTGTGACCATCGTCCTCAGCCTGCCTGCACGTGCCAGGTCGCGCACGCTCTCCCTCCCCTCCCCAAACTTTTTCTTCCGCTTCCGAACTGCGGAATCACTAAGAGCATGGCTCCCGTACACATTTACGAAGTTGGCGTAGATGTTAGCCGCCGGCTAGCCCTGGATAGCTAGGAATCTTATCACTGAACGACTGAACGTTGATTCTCTCGGGTGGCCGATGCCATTTCTAAAGCAGTCTAAAAAAATGGTGTTATTTGATCTGCTCCATATCGTCACAGAAATGGAATAAGAAGCTGAAAATGCGGTCACTTCGACATAAAGGTCTGAATTCTAATCCCTGAAAAAATCACGTGCGTAGACCGCGTGAACTGTATGTAATTGCTCTCCGGAACTTACTTATTGAACGCACCTAGTAGGCATGCTCATGCAGCAGGAGCAGTAGGTAAGCACACAAAGGAAAAGATTTACCTACAGGGTGTTTCACTAAAAGTGTCAAAAAGTAAATGCTTATTAAAGATATATAAAATATGCAAATCACGTGGTTGCGCATGTGGCTTTGTTGCAAATTTTTGGACATTTATGCTTTGTCCATTTAAGATGTATTTTACACCCATACGGAGCGAGGGCAGGAGGCCAAAGTTCCTAGTCGTTTTTTTTTCCTTATACAGACCAAGAACAGGTTATTTACACCTCAACAGGAGGGGTGAATTACACTTACATTTGGTGCCATCAGAAACATTGAAACGGTATGCCGACTTTTCAGGAAACGTTTTACTCTCTCACCTCGCTACGTTCCAGATTATAAAAGTTTAAAAGGGCTTCTTAAGAGGTTTAAAAGGGCTCCTTCGATGTCAGTTCCAGTCCAAAAAAAGGCGGGGTCGCCCCCCACCTCTCGGCGGAAACCGTTGAAAAGGTCAGGGTCTTTTTGAGGGCCTTTGAAGATAACAAGAAGCTAATTTCAACATCAGAAATAGCCAAGGCCTTACAAGTTATCAAAAACAACCACTGTGACGGCTGTAGCCACCAGGAACTGGCTGGACCAGAAGTTCCTGGGCCAAATAATCAGCTGCCTCACCGCCCGCCCCCATGGCCAGCGCGAAGCCCCGATCTGTCACCGCTAGACTTCTGGTTTTGGTCAAGTAGCTCTCGCAGAGCTGAGGAAGACTCAAGTCGCATCACTTCGGGAGCTGAAGAGCACAATTCAAGGCTTTGCCGACAGTCTGGACGCTGAATATGAAAACGGGCTGTGAGCCACCTCCGGACACGTGCGGAAACGGTGCATCAAAAGAAGGGGCGGATATGTGGAATAGGTTTGAGTGACGGTGATATCGCTGTTATATATTCAAATGTCCAACAATTGCGGATGAAATGATATGCAAATTTCCTTAGAAAAGATTGTTCTCATGTGCATTATGACCTTTCACTTTTTGACACTTTTAGTGAAACACCCTGTACATGAAAATATAGTAAATCTTTAGAAATATATATTGTTATATAATTATTAAGCGTTAAGCATTCCGTGATCAGTAGCAATCACACGTAATAATTGGTTGCGTCAATCGTGGCAATAAAATGCAGAGCACAATGAGACATTTGACGCAGCTGCCTTTGACAATAAAGCAGATTATAACGATCGCAAAAGGTCTTAATAGGCTCTCAAATTACCTATAAGTTTGTCATATGATGTCCTCACGGGGCATAAATGCCTCATAAACAATTCAATATGCCCCTAGAATGAGCATTTGAACCGGAAGTCACGACTGGCGACTGACAGGGACAAAGGAATTTTTCTACACAGGGAATTGAAATGTGAACAGGAAGTAAGCGCTTATAAATGTGATTGGCTCGTTTCACCTGTCGATGGGTATGAGTCGCGCTATACTCGTATGCCAGCTGTTTTTACCATAGGTGTTACCCAAGTACCATATGTTTACCCAAGACTATAGAAAACCTACACCATGGTGTCGAGCCCAGGAATAACAGCGCACCAGCCAAGGTCACATATGTAGATAACATACCTACCTAAATATCTAATCACCGTGCATTAGCGTAACTAACTAGCTACCAACATCAGTGATTCGTTTTATTTCGCTCGTACATGATTCTATAACCCGATTGGATTTATGGATATGTGCGGCTCAAACCAGCCAGGCATGTAAAGACGTTCACCAGGCAAAACACCCATGATAATTTTCTCTCGAAAGATTAGGAACGAAACCAAGGATGGCAAAAGTAAGCGCCTTCATTCGAAACCCCAAGTGATGCCAGCACATACGCATGGCCAAGTGTAAGCCATATCATCAGGACCAAGGTCTTCAAGTTCGCTCATTGTCCACATGAACCCCACCCAAGAAGTTTTCCAGTTTGATAAGTTCGTCGCGGCTGCGCTGCCTCAGCGTCATCATTGTGTCGATCTAGCACCTCTGGTTGCCGTATCCAGAGCGAAGTGGGCTGATTGGAAGGACCGGGGCCCAATAGAGCTCCGATTGCGGGCTGTGGTGGCCAGAGTAGTTCAGTTGCACTTTCAAAGACGGAACCTCTCAGTGGTGGTATTTGTTACCTAGGTAGCTCATTAATTTCAGGATAATCTTCACCCAAATGAATAACATGCTATCACTTGTGCTTAAGTACCTTTCCGGATTTCCGGCGTGACAAACTCTCACACAAATGGCGCCTCAGAGAAGGGTTAGACGGTGATTCGGGTGATGAAAATCCAATTACATTATTTAAAAAGTGTGGTTTAATGGCTGAAGCAACGGCGGCTGACGCCATGCTCTGTTAGTGATAATTCACCCTACAACAACGCATTAGGGCACTTGGGGCCACAGACTCAACATTGCATGTGATTGATGTGGGCAGCTCCATATAAACTTTTGTCGATATATCATATGAGTTATCATTACTCATTTAAACCCACCGTGCACCTGATGCTGCAGCAATGATGGCTCGCTGCGCACCTGTTTATGTTATTCTTCACCAGCTTTCAATGTGTTACTTCAGCGCCCCGAGTTCCTCTCCACCAACTCTGCCTCATCAACCGGCCCCCTGCCCCACCATCCCAATCTAGCCCTCCCACCGTCCCCATCTAGTCCCCCACCATCCCCCTCCGTCACGGGTCGCTAGCATTCCCCACCGCCGCGCTCCTCGAACGCCGAGCGGTGGCGTCGAGCTCATCATTCCATCTCTCCCGCCGTGTTCACACCCGCAGCGAGAACATCGACACCCACAGGAAGAGAAGTGAGAGGCCTGCCCGATCCGAGACTGTCCAGGCCCGGTCAAGAGGCCCGCCCGGCCCGCCCGGACCGCTCGGGGTGGCGTTGTTTCCCAGCTGATTTATCGGCCCAGAAGCAGCCGCGCTATCCCGGCAATCTTCGCCGCCCGGACACTTCATCATGATGCCAGTCTCATCGCCCAAAGTCGAGCAGTCACACTCCCGTCGCCTGAACGTTCAGAAAAAGAAAATGAATTGGAATATAATAGGCCGAGAGGTGCGCAAATGTATCGACAGTATTCACGGCATGATCAAACAATGGCCACGAGCAAATATGTAATTAAGTTGATGCATGAAGTGGTTCTCTAGAGCCATGGACTTGGCCTGGACAGAATAAAATAACAATTTCGCGGAATTTACTGGCATGCTTAGACATTGAGTACACCGGCGAGGCCATTCGGGGGTCGCTTAACAAGATTATTTGAGTTCCCGGCCCAATAAGTGAAAAAGTGTTCAATTTCCGGTGCCTTACATTAGCCACTAGCCAGGAGCTCATGTGGTTCTTCTTGGTTCTTCCACTATATTAGGAGATACCGCTACGTAACCGTAACCAGCAAACAGCAAACAGCACGGTTTACGAGCATGACATACAACGAAAACATGTCATTCGCGTTTTCCTTATCACTTATGTCTTATAACAAAACAAAACAAAAGTTGCTATTGCGTATGGGCTGAATCAGTCCGACTGCATGCAGATGAAACTGGCTAGATTAATCTAGGCCAGTGCTTTCCTACTCCGGATCGCCTCAGGTGTGGTAGAACCCAGTCTCGAGGGTACCGTTATGTTCAGATAGACTATGCAGCACCGCCTTCCGGCCCGTGCCTGTGACGCCAAATTTAGATACAGCGGTGTTGAATTGTTCACACGATTTCATGGGCGAGCCCGCTGTCATATTGTCAATAAGCTGAAATCCGATGACAACTATTTGATTTTGTGAAGACAAGGACTTCTTTATATAAACCAAAGTTGCAGGCTCGGTATACCAGTGCCGAATGCCTACAACCATTCCATTATTTGTGCATTCTAGTTTCCACTATCATAGTCCAAAGCTGTCAACTGCTGACCACTAAGCCGTTAGCGCAAATATTTAAGATGCAGATAATTCACATTCTATCCTCCCTTTTATCTCGGACACCAAATCAAAAGTTGATTTAATAACACAGACACACATATTCCTCTTATTTACATGCACCAGATTCCACCACCGGAAAAAACAGCAAGTCTGGCACCTTCCGATCTCATCCATTGCGGAGTGACGTTACGCACGGTTTTGAAATTGACAGTTTGGTGAAATGTGAGCGACACCATAGGCAAACTTCACGCACATACCTAGAGACACCGTGAACAACCTCTCTGAAGTTCACTCCACGACCAAACAGTGATCAACTCCACTCGCACACGTCTCCCAAGTGTCGCTCGGTTCATCAGGAAGCCACGGAGGCGGCTGCGGCTCTCTCCGCCGGGGAGCGCGCCCTGCCCCAGGCCTGGTCCCTGACCTCGGCCTTGAGCGCCTGCACGTCGGCCAGGATGCCGCCGACCTCCGCCACGGTGGCGGGCTCTCCGGCGCCCTGCTCGGCCCGGTCGCGGAAGTAGCGCTGCGCCAGCGCGGCCACCAGCAGCCGGTACTGGGCGGCTGTGTCGGCCGGCGCCAGTTCCTCCTCCTGGTAGCAGCAGCGGCGCGAGTCGCAGCGCGCCGTGTGGCCCGCCGTGCGCAGCATCGCGTGCCCCAGCCAGCTGAAGCAGCGCCACACGCTCACCACGCTCGGGATGAGGTTGAAGGGCGGCGGCATGGCCGGCTCCAGGATGAACGTGATCCAGACGTGTGTGCGAGCGAACTTCCACTCGGTGTCGGCCGACGCGTGCACCTCGTGAAACGTGCACGTCATCACGGCGATCAGCATGTTCATGATGATCATACCGCAGAGCACGTGGAAGGCGGCGAACAGGATGTATCCGATGGCCTCGGTGAAGCCGTGGCAGTTGATGACCGGCAGCGCCGCGCTGCCGCCCGGCAGGTTCTCAATCACTACCGTCACCGACTCCAGATCGTACAGTCCAAACAGCGTCCAGAACAGGGTGCGGAACGCCGAGCGCAGGTTCACAAACGAGTGCATCTGCACCGCCTCGTCACCGTTCCCCAGCTTCCGCACCATGCCCTTGTAGTAATCAAACAATCTGTTCATACCAGACGAGAAAGACACGACCACGGCGGCGAACAGCACCAGGAACTGTCCGACGTCGCTGATCATCTTGCCCAGCGAGATCTGCAGCGGTCCGAGCGTGGCGCTCAGCTGGAACACGTACAGCAGCTTGATGAAGGCCAGGATGTTGGCCACGGCTGAGAAGCTCTCGCCGACCAGCGTCGGGTCGTACTGGTGCCAGAACTTGCGCTCCAGGTGCACGTTGTCGTAGTGGCGCACGTCGTACGCCGACACGGCCCAGCAGACGAACGCCAGGTAAAAGAAGCACAGCGTGATGGTGTCGTACCAGTGCCACGAGCTGGCGAAGAACCTCTGGAAGCCCTTGCGCCAGCACTGGCGCGCGTGCGAGTAGGTGATGCTCACTACCCACAGAATGAGCACGTACTTGAGCGGCGAGTCCGGAGGGCCGCGCACCTGATTGATCTCGTCCAGAATCTCAGAGATAATGATCAACAGCAGAAATATCACCTGTGGCGGTGGGAATTAAGCGTCAGCGGTGCTGGACGTTATCAGGCCTAGCGGTAGCAGCCAGCTATTGAATCCAGCAGCTGTTGGTAAAGGTCAATTCATTGGCCTTAATCAGTTAGCAAACATACAATCACGAAAAGCCAATCAGTAGGGATAGTCCGGCAAGCTACCCATATTTAGTTATATGTGCGTTTTGCAACCTTCCATTCATCAAAAGATCGACATTCTATCGTTAAAATGACTGCTATCTGCCTTACCGTTCCTAAAATATCTGAACTGGCGACATGATGCTATGCGGTACAGCATACCGAGTCAGGCGCTAACGCCTACTGCCATCTAGCGGTAGGCAGGGAAGTAACGTCGCAGGACGCAGCAGACTTTGAGCATTGGGCAGTTAACAATTATTAGTTTTAGCTCCCGTGGAAAAGCTGTCTACTAGCTTGTACTATCCTCACCCAATAACATAATAAAGTTGTAGGCTGTGCGAAAAGTTTACAGCGTTTTAGCCATCCTTTCAGTCTCAAACTACGAGATGTGCTGTGATGTGATCGGTGCTTTGCCTTTCAGTGCCGACGTAAAACGGAGAGGATAAACATAACTTTCGGGCTGGACTCACATATGATGCCATCCAGTTGAGCCACTTGTTGATGGGCGAGTCCCAGTACGTGTTGAGTTTGGACCTCGGCGCCAGGATGAAAAACAGCGACGTGACGGGCAGCAGCAGCAGTTGGAACATAAAGATGGCCGACTTCTTGCAGAGCGAGTACTGTCGCCAGCGCTGCCGCCTGCCCAGCCACTGATTGGTAAACACCTGCTGGATCTTTGGGTGCGCCACGAACTCCTTCTGGCCCAGGTCGGCCGCCATCAGGATGCGGGGGTACTTGAAGGGCCGCGAGCCCTCGTAGCAGCCGGCCCGCTGGGTGACCACCAGCTCCACCTCCTCTGTGGTGCGGCAGTAGTCGAGCAGGCGCACTGCAAACTGGCGCACCTGCGAGGACAGCTCGGTGTACTCGGTGCGGAACTCGGCCTCGCTGGCGGCACACTCGCGCAGCTCCTCAGACAGCGTGAAACAGGTGAGCACCGGGTCGGCGGCAGTGTGACAGATGTAGGCCGGCGCCGCCATCGCCCGGTACGTGTGCAGCCTCTTCAGCGAGTGCGCCAGGTCCTCGCCGTCCAGCTTGCTGAAGCAGACGGCGGCGCAGAGGCAGTGCGGCGGGTGCGGCGGCTGCAGCCGGTGGCCGCGCGCCATCAGCAGCTGCACCATCTCGTAGTCGTCGTTGTGCGCGGCCAGCAGCAGCGGTGTGATGTCTGGTGTGAAGGCGGCGCTGTCCAGGTAGCCGCGCGCCTCGCAGCCGGCCGGCAGCCGCTCCAGCAGCAGCTGGGTCAGCTCCGTGTCGCCGCCGGCCACCGCGTGCAGCACGCAGTCGGCCACGCGCAGCTCGGGCCGGCGCGCCAGCAGCGCCACCATGGCCGTGTCGCCGCGCTCCACGGCTGTGTGCAGCGCCGTCACACCCGAGAAGGCGGCGCAGTTGATGTCCAGACCGGGCGCCGACGCCAGGAAGTGTTGGACAGCGTCCGTGTCGCCGTCCTCGACCAGCGCCAGGAAGGTGCGCTGCTGGTCCGTGAGCGCCGGCAGCAGCGCTGACGGGTGGTAGCCGGGAGTCTGGCGGCCGGCCACCAGCGAGTCGAGCGAAGCGCCCGAGTTCAGCGGCCCCGAGCGACTCAGTCGCAGTCGCAGCTCGATCTTCTCGTCACTCTCCGAGTCGGAGCAGGTGTCCGAGGACATCATGACGACAAATCGGCCAGTATCAACGCGTGCTGAACATAACTATCAGACCCATTGATCTGCGGCTCCACTCGGTACTGAAATCTCCAACAGCGCCACCTACCAACTGCGACACTGAGGCGCCCCCGCAGAACAGCGGATGCATCGCGAGGCTCGGTATCAAAACGGAACTTTTGTGAAATGTTTAGGCTCTGTCTAGGTTTAGACTGTTGTTTTTTCCTGTGTCTACGTTACTTGGAACAAACTTTTCGAGACGAAGGAAACATAACTTTAACACAAAATATCAACACGTGCCGCCACTGGGGGGGGGGGGGGGGACAGTATGCTCATGGAAAGGGTCCTAAATAAGTCCAAAGCAGCTCAAGGGACTCAAGGCACCAAACGATCGGTTCTAAAAGTTACAAACAGTTCACGTGACAAAGAGACTCGTGTTCTTTCAAGAAAAGACACTAAGGTGGGTGTCAGAGGACCGGTCAAAACGCAATCAATAATGAGAGTACGAAGCTCCCTAGAGCTGTTCAGTGTTCACGAACCACAGCACTGTTCATGAATCATGATCTAAAGTCTACAAAAAAAAAAAAAAATCCTCAAAGTCCCACCAAAGATGAATTGATCACATGGTTAAGCTAAAAATAGCTATGAATCATTTGTGTATAGTTAAGAGATGAAAGACAATGAAGCAGTGTATTCCTATATTCTCCGTGCAAAATCCCATAATTAATTCGTAGGCATATCGCCTTTATAAAAGTTTCTTTACTACTGAAGCCATCTAGACCGTTTTATATCTTACTAAGTATTTAATTTTTAAAAGCACTGGGGCAGTTGCCTGTTTTAAAAACAAAATAATGAATATAGGAATCAATGGATATACAAGAGAAGGAGCGGGGGTAAAATGATATTAGTGACTCACCGTACCTTGAACCATTACTGAGTACACTGCTGTATATACACACAAGCAGAACAAAGCTAACTATGTACAGGATGCAAGGGTGTCGTAACTCGTCCGTCAGGAGGCACCACTTAGAATCGCTCACGGTCTCCCGTCTTCCCGACGCTGGGTGATACATTTATGCAGCGCCACCGCCAGTACCGACATCATCACCAGCACCATACCAGCGACCGTGTACGGGCCGGGCACGCAATGGAAGAACGCTACCTGCCAGACGACAGCAAACACGATCTCAGAGGTGCGCACCACAGCCACCGGGCCAGCCTGCTCCAGCTGACAGGCCACCGTGAAGGCCAGCTGCATCACCATGGTGAGCGCGCCCAGAGCCAGCACCATCAGCCACTCGGCGGCGCTGGAGGGAGAGTGGCCAGCTCCGGTAGCTAGCCAGACTGTGTAAGACATCACGGCGCCCACCACACCGAACACGAGAACAGTGGCAGACCAGTGGACGCTCTGAAGGCGGCGCAGCGTCACGTACGCCGCAGAGAGGAACAACGCGCTGGCGAGGGCCAGCGCCGCGCCCGCCAGAGACACTGTGTCATCGGCCCCAGCTACTCCAGATGGTATATAGGGCCTTGCTCCGGATCTCATCCACTTTGGACGGACAATCATCATTGCCCCGGAGATGGTCGCCAGCAGCGACATCACGTGCAGCGCTCCACAGGGCTCCCCCAGCAGCAGACACGCCCACACGGACACAAACACAGGCGCACTGAGCAGCAGCACACTAGCATCGGCCAGCAGCATCCGACGCAGGGCGTAGAACTTGCAGATGAGCGCTGCCGCTCCCAGCACCGCGCGCAGCAGCAGCACCGTGCGATGACCGCGAGGGAAGATGTCCTGACCGCGCCGCAGCGCCTCCAGGCCGGCCAGCGGCACTATGCTGAGGAACCGGAAGGCGGAGAGACAGGCCGGGTCGACGTCAGACAGCTGCTGCACCACCACACTGACCAGTGAGGAGGACAGGGCGGCCACCAGCGCCAGCAGCAGGCCCCAGTGTCGGCAGGCCGAGCAGCGCCCGGCGCCCGGCGACTCCGGCTGAGGGCAGGCCGGGGAGGCGCACCTACCGTCCTCGGCGTCGGTAGGCGGCGACCTGTCGTTCACCCGGGGAGAGCCAGTGGACGGCAGCAGCGGACTGGTCTCGCTGTGCAGAGCGGCACCGACGAGTGATTTGCCGCCGAGCGCATCGCACATAGTCTGAAACATAGGCAGACCGATTACAACAAATACGTTCGCTGACATTTATCTGGTTAGCTGTAGGATGCAGGCAGAGAAGACGACACCGCAAAGCTTCTTTTACGACTTTGAACTGTTAAAATAGACCCCATATAATAAAATGTTAAAATTTAAATAAACGTTTAACCTACTAGCCATTGACGGTAACATTCGGCAAATTATGCCGAAGGCATCGATTAAAAACGATCAAAATAATACCGACCTAAAACATCTTGACAATTACCAACACTGCTCGATACAAATTAGGAAGCAGACAACCCACCCATGCAGTCGATCCAAATGGTACACATTATGCAATTAAACGCAAAACAACAAGAACGATCCAGAACAGCACCACAGCAATATAGAAATTGCGGTACCGCAAACCCATCCCTCCCAGCTCCGCCCCAAGCAGCTCACCTCGCCATTACAGGGCGCCTTCCTGGGGCACGACTCAGCGACGGGTGCCATGACCACGACAGGACTTGTTGTCGACTGATTCCCAGCTGGCTTCGCCGGGTTGCGACCGGACATCGGCGATGGCGAGGGACGGCCATATCACGCACCGGGGTCTCTGTGGAGTCCGGGGAAGTCCTCTGCGGGGTCGCGGGCACCCCGTGACCCGCAGCCAGAGGATGGAACCGGGACGGACAGCTGCGGCTGGAGAGACCGGGACAGACCGGCGACCACTGGCTGCTCTAATTATATCTGCTGCTCTGTGGTCGGATGTGGTCGGGGCTGGTGATAGTTCCCGGAGTTCCCGAAATGCAAGCGTGACTGACTGACTGTACACCTCTTACCTACTTGTACACACCGTACATTCATTACTACTTGTTCTGCAACTTAGCTCAAATTAATTGGCCCAGTTACTTTTCCCTCGTTAACGAAACATGATGAACTGAGTTCACTTTTATTGACAGCTGTCATCAGATCTCTTTCTGAGGTGCACAAACGCCCCGTTCAGGCGTCGGCAAAATGATTCATCTATGCTCGTGAACAGTCAATTATGCTTCATACACACAAGGCGACAATCCTTTGTCACACATTGCTACCGAGAATCGACAGCATGGCACATGGGACTAGTGGAACAGTCGCCTACAGAGGTTCAATGTAAATGGACAGTCATTCTGATGTATGTGATTCACTGGCTTATGGTATTGTGGCACATTGTTTGGGTGGACTCTGTCTGCGTGAGAGTGCCCCTTTGCTCGAGGAGATTACAGGTACAACGGTAAGACCGTGGCATGTTTGACGGACATTTTGTGGCAACACTGAGCAGGTTGAGCTGAGGAGGTACGCGTCGAACTCGGCACGGCGCGGAAAACTGACGCACAATACAGGCAGACACGGCATATAAATAACACTACCGACGGCCGGACGCGGTACTGCAACTAGCTAGCTGACTCCTCGCAGCGCGTTTGTACACTGGTGTTTGACACAACGGGAGGCAAGAGGGTGGAGGCTGCGGCGCGACGCGGATCACCGCAGTGGCCGCGGGAACCAGACGGGTAGGCTGGGCGGCAGGCGCGGCGGCCATTGGTGGCCCACGGCGCGCAGCAGCTGCGCCATCACGCCGGCGCGCAGCGCCTGGCCGCCGGCCGGCCGCTCGCCGCCCTCCGCCAGCGGGCTGATGCCCGTCACCTGGAAGGCGGCCATCACCAGCAGCGGCGAGGCCATGGTCTGGTGCCAGGCCGTGGAGAAGATGTGTCGGAAACAGGCCCGCAGCGGACACTGGCCCGACGCCTGGCCGTGCCAGCTGCGCGACTCCTCCTCGTAGCGGCCGGCCAGCGAGGGCAGCAGCACGCGGTCGAGCGGCTGCAGCGCGGCCGCATCCCGCTCGGGCAGCAGCAGCACGGCCACGTCGCTGTCCGCGGCCAGCCGCAGCGCAGGGCCGGCCTGATCAGACAGGTAGCGGTCATCGTTGACCAGCAGCAGCGCCGGCCCAGCCGGCTTTTGCACTACAAACTCGGCCATCCAACGCGCGAAGATGGCCTCTGTGACGGTGCCCGCCTTTGAGGTAGCAATGTGGAAGCCCAGCGACGACTCTCCGTCCAGCTCGTCGGGCACGGCATCCTCCTTAAAAACGACCAGCGGCGTGAGGCAGCGCCCGCTGGCCGCCACGCACGCCAGCACGTGCAGCGGCTCCGCCTTGTCGGCGTCCGGCTCGTGGCCGCAGGCGCGCAGACCCACCTCGCTGACGGTGAACAGACTGGCGGCGCCCACCTTCAGGTGCGCCATGGTGCGCTCCAGCGTGCGGTGGAAGTCGTCCCGCGGCGTGGCCGGTACTGCGGGCACCGCGGCGCTGCTGACGGAGGTGGCGGCGGCCGCGGCGCCGGCGGGGGCGGACGTCGGCGTGTCCGCGGCGGCGCACTCGCCCGCCTCGGGCGCCTGGCGGCCGCCGCGCCGCTTCAGGATGGTGGCGTGCTCGCCAGTCTCGCACGACTCCTTGTAGTAGTCGACGAGCGTCTGGCGCGGAATGCCGTGGTGACGCGCTGCCGCTGTCATGTTGCGCTGGCCCGTGTGCACGTCGCGCAGCGCCTGGCGCATGCTCTCCGTGGCCCAGCGCGCGTGGCGGCGCCGCACCGGGCCAGGTGGCACCTCCATGCCTGGAAAAATGGAAAGACATTATTTTTATCTAGTATAGCTGCAATGCTATCTACTTATTGCATCATTAATATCTGAGAAGAGCAGATATATTATGTGTTGTAATTCTTCACCAAACATGTTAATTAAACCATTCCAGTTTTAGAGGGTAGGTACAAGTAGAAAAAACTGCAGGCAACGCATGCAAGGGCCAACCTAAAATAATTATTTTGTAATTCAATCACATTCTACAACATATACATTTTACAAATGCGTAGGCATAAGGCCATCACATTTCGCATGTTGTTTGTTAGATATTGCTTCTGCGTATTTAAAGAAAAAAAAATTAAATTTATATTTGCATGAGATAAGAATCATGTTTTGCACTTTCTGTCAAGTAAACACATTAAACAAACAACTTGTTTTCAAAGTGGACAATGAATATCTAGTACGTAACAACCCATTCTGAGATTATTTTCTCCATAAATCCTCTCTGGTATAGTAATGCGCTCTAGAAGGATTAAGGAATGTCTTATCATAGATACAGCCAATCCTGTTTCCATTACCTCTGCATAGTCTGATTTGATGGAGATAATCAATCCCCTTGAGAGTTTCTTAATAATTCGCAAAATTCATTCCTATCAGCTAAGAGTTAGCCACCAATCTTGGTGATAGAAAGTGATGTTGAATTACACATTTTGACCAATAAAAGCATTCAAATAAACAAAATATTTGTTTGCAAACAAGGATATTCATTCTAAACATATAAAAAATAGCATTGGGTAACCATGTTCAATGAATG
The DNA here is from genome assembly GCF_019059575.1 of Amphibalanus amphitrite. Taxonomy (NCBI): domain Eukaryota; kingdom Metazoa; phylum Arthropoda; class Thecostraca; order Balanomorpha; family Balanidae; genus Amphibalanus; species Amphibalanus amphitrite. Next base: position 61,261 of record NW_024883229.1, read on the forward strand.
CAACATTCATATTTGATATCCAAATGAGTGAGCACCCATTCGTTCAATTAAGGTACCATTAACCAACACTGTAAAACTGGAGATTTATCTGCTAAGCATTGCAAATGCAGTCATACTGGAGCCAAAATTACCAACAAACAAACATAAACATTACAAACATGATTACAGAAAATTTAAATGATGCAAATCTTAGGTATATCCGAAAGGCATATCCAATTAAAATTGGAAGTAATTTAGGGTCATCTTCTGATGAAATAGAGCAAGGTGTTCGGGGCAAACAAACTAAGAATAAAAAATACACCTACCAAGCAGATACAATCTAGCAATGGTACAGGAATCTGGCAGACATCACAAAAATGTCTACCTCTAACTTGAGGCCTTTATCAACTGACTATTTCCTGGAAGGCTCAAGATACCTTCAAAAGTTGTCGAATTTAGCAATTTAGCATGCGTTATAAGGATCAATTCGTGAATGCATTGCTTTTCACATACAACGTTACATGGAGTTGGCGTGGCATCGACCTCGCTGCCCTTCGCAGCTGCAGCGTGTTTCCCTGCTAAGTTACGCTCAATAAAAGCCTTTTCTTACCTCCCACAGCTCTGCAGGTTGCTCCAGCACCGATGTATCCGAAAATACGCTACTCCCACTTAATTATTAGTAAATAATCATCCATCTTCTGCGCCCCACACGCACACATTTTCTCGCAATTTACAATTGATTTGTATCAGCTCGGTTCACGTCACACAGCGCCAGAAATGTAAGCACTGCGCTAGAAATGACGCAATCTCTGAGGCCCATCTTTCACAAAGCAAGAGGCTAGCAAAAACAAATAACTTTGGCTATACATGTCGGCGCCAATGCATACCACAGTAATAACGGCAACAAAGCAAATAACAAGTTTCAAATCACCACTAAACAAGTCTGGGAGTTGACCTTGGATTGTAATTATACACTGGAGCGCTGGTATCGGCAAAAATTTGAAGCCATCTCTTGCCCGGTGCCGCGGTGCGTTCAAGTCCAAAGAGGGTAACTTTCACTTTATGTCGCAGGGCAATGGCTTTCAAATGTCGCAAGTAAGCAACCAATCCATTCATTGTGCGACATACTTTCCAAACGTTGCATGTTAGCTGTTAGGTACTGTTGTATAGGTCTATGGTCTATAAACTATAAAGTCGAGATGGTTCCATCCGGCCTGCCGACCGCTTCACATCAGCTTCATCCCGTCGTGTTAATATAAGGATGCCGACCCCTGCTCTAGCTATATCTACGGGCTACGGCAGTAGCAAGAACCTTTTTGTTTTAGTTATAACTTTTAAACACTATACTTATGAGTGATGACGCAGATGAGGGCGGCAGTCCGTTGGACGGGGGGCACCGGGAATCCAAACCCGGGTCCCCCAGACTCCCATCCCCCGATGGGACTACTAATTTCCAACTATGTACGACACCGAGAGGGCAGTCATACCCGAACGATGTTTTCGTCCTAGTCATCTCCAACCTCTGGATCATGGCTTAGCTTTCCATTGACCAAAGAAGACCTTCGCTTTCGAAATGATTCGCCACATGCGACTAGTAGGCGAACTATGCGACTCCTCCAAAAAATAGGACAGTGTTTGGTTACGCTAGGAACCTGCGTCAATCAACATACAATCGATTACTTATTTATTTTTTGCGACAACTCATATCCCTGGTGTCATTTTTTATAGACATGTTTATTCTTCCAGCATAGGACCTTCAGCATTGTGTTTTTGTACATCCAGACAACTCGTGCGACATCTCGCTCATGAGTGACGCCATGAGGTTCTGAACAGACCATCAGTCATAACTGCTTTCCACGTGAAACAATGGCCGCTAGTGCCCTTATATCTGAGTTCTGTCAGGCCAGGTGTGGGCACCAAGTGGGCATACACCTCTGACGCGCGGAAATGGGGAACTAGGGTGGCCAGTGGAGCGAGGGGAGGCGAACAATCGATGCTTACGGTCCATGCCCCGGTGGCACCGCCCATTGATAAGTCATAATGTCGCCCGTCGTCTCGACATTATGTATGTAGTATGTACGCGTGCGATGGTCGATGGATGGTGGTTCCTTTCACCTTACTGCAAACAGCATCGTTGGGTCCTTTGCATCGGCTCTAGGGCCGTTTAGGAGTCTAAACTGCCAATAAGTGTGCTATAAATGGGCTGGCCGCGTGGCCATGACGTGACCCAACGAGACACTGGGTGAAGTCAAAGGACAGCTTATGTAAATGAAGTTCAGCTTTGGGTCCCAGTAATGAGTAAACAGTGCAATGTCTAATGTCTATGCTGCTAACAATTTGTAATATATTTTCATATCATTTCATATCATTTCATATTTCATTGCCTGTCACTGGAGAAATCATGCCCATTTGTGACACAAGCATTTTGTATAAAAATGTTATTCTTGGAAGCTACGCCTTGAAACGTTATTACGGAGCGAGCGAAGCGAGCGGAGTCTTTCCTTAGATTAACGGAAATTTCTGAGTATGAGCGGCCGGCCGGCCGGCCGGCCGTGGGGACGCTCTTCAAAAGCTAATATCTTAGGAACGGGACATCCGATTGACAAGCGGTCTTCTTTACTGAATGTCACTTGGACGTAAAAGTTCTGTGGTGTGATGGCCACCATGCGTTCTTGCCAACCACCGCACGTGGCGCGTGGTAAAGTTGGACATTTTTTAAGAACCCCCAAAATTGCAACCTCAATAACGGCACAACGGTTGGGCCGATTGAATTGAAACTCGGTAGACAGTTAGGTCTCCATCAGATAATTCATCTGCATGTGTTGAGGTTGGGGTGCTGCTGCACGTGCGCACGTGCAGGGGTCGTTTCCAGATCTCGAGAACGGCTGGACCGATGGCGCTCAAATTTGGTACACGGTTAGGGACCAGTTAGTAGGGTGCCGTGCACAAGTCAGTTGGGACCCATTTTGCACGTGCGCACGTGCAGGGTGCCGCTTCCAGATCTCGAGAACGGCTGGGCCGATTGTGCTCAAATTTGGCACATCGCTAGAGACCGGTCAGTAGGGTGCCGTGCACAAGTCAGTTGGAGGTACCCCCTCGAAATTTTACACGTGCAAGGCCCACCCTCTCGCTCGCTCCGTTAGTCGCCCCATAAGGCGTTATACTGGTTGTGTATGGACACAGGAACAACTCTGGCCAACCAGTATAAAAGCAAACGGTGAAACAGTATCGGTAAAGGGATGATTTATTTTCTTTCGTGGTTAAGGTATACCTATGAATCTGATGCCTACATTCCGGTAATAATAGTTAATCGTTTCCGACCAGCACTAACTATGGGAGCAATGAAGACCGGCATTTACGCGAGCATTCGCCTTTATTGCCATTAGACACACAGAAACAGACACAAATCAACCATGCCCACATATACCATTTGCCGCTCGGCACCTCATGCCCTTTTCGGTGACCTCACCTGCGGCGCATTCCGTTCTCCGGCCAAAGCTGTAGCGTGGTGTGTTGTGTGGCGGGCGGCTCGAACGGGTGTCGCACTGGGGATCGATGGTCTGCCATGGCAGCCGGCGCCACGCCGCAGCACATACCTGAGCGGCGGCGCCGGCGGGCGACGTGCAGCGGCGCACTCCGCGGCGCGGCGACAAACGCGACACACAGGGCTGCGAGGGGTCCGAGGGGCAGACTGGCCGGTCAGCAGTGGGCGGTGCTGAGGAGTGAGGACAGTGCAGAGGAGGACCACTTGATTACCTCCCGGTGAAGGGGGCTGAGGTACTCGGGCGACCTGGTGGGTCCTGTCGTAGCCCGTGGTGGCAGCGGAGTGCCGAGATCGGCAGCGGAGAGCGATACTTCCGTGGTGAGTGGAAGTGAGCAAACAGGCGAGCGGGGGTGAGTGAAGAGAAGGACCAAACGTCCTCCCTTCCGCAGAAAACGCTTTTCGACTGCGACAACGAACAACGACATCAAGTAAGCATTGACTGGGCACACGCCATTCGAGCCCATGCTTGATATCTCTCGTAAGACCTCTGAAGGCTTTGATATGCGCATATACATCAGAGTAAGGGGGACAGGTGAGTCAGTTCCCTAGGCTAGAGACAGACATCGTCGATGCTGCTACCGCAGTAAAGTTGAAGAGGCCACGGCAAGCCACTGTTGATAGAGTACTTGGTCAAGCAAGTCACTCGTCGAATGCCGATTAAATTCCCGTCTCCAAGCTTACCTATCGCTTATGCTAAGAATGGCAAATTCAAACGTTCCAATTACGATCTAAGTTGCAAGCTCATCAAGTCACCAAAATTGATCAACTCCCGAGGAATAGTCTAAGAATACTATTCAGCCAACGACAATGGTAGGTCACATCATATCTGGGCCACCGGCCACGTCTCCGGTGGATGCATGAGGCGTCTGGGGACGCCCTGTGTCGAGACACTGCGTTATTTTCTCTCCATCCTTCTTCACCCGATGTTAATTATCCTCATCAAACTGGGTCAATACACGTACTGCCCGTCCGTCCACACTCGGATTACTTCTTCTGGAACATTGGCACATCGTTAGCTTCCGCTAGTTATTCCGTCCTCCCCACACATCCTGTATTGTATATATTCAATAAGTTCATCCCACCTCCACTCTATACCTTCAATCGGTTCTTTATGTCCGAAATAATGCCCTCACGCCGGGTATCCCATATCCACAGAGCTCCACGTGACTCGCTTTTTAATTAAACTCTCTCTTCCTCTTCAATAAGTTTTACTCTGTTCATCAATCAAAACCAGATAAGCTGCTGGTAATTTCACCCTCACGGCTCTGTGTCCCCTGACTTGGTTGATTAACCAGTTTTGCATTGTTTCACCCACTGCTTGGTTATACCCAGTTATACCATTCCTACCCTTACCCTGCACATTTACCGCTAACCTCCCAATCCACGCCCCGTGTCCCTCTTACCCCGCCCCTAGGCCACGTGCCCCCATCGCTTACCCCACCCACGCAGCCGGTCCCCTATTTGTTACCCCTCCCCGGCCATCAGCCGTTCAGCACTGATGACCTATTGATCACCGTCGTCACACCATTGACACTGCTCAAAGCGGCTCCGTTTTGAGGCCAGGCGGCCAGCGAGGCACATCAGGCTGGCCGCTCCCTAAGCACTAACCATACAGCTGTGACAGTATGTGGCTTATGTGATGCTTCATCACGATCCAGGGCAATAGAGAACCGTTACTGGCATGTTCGAAAATCTATAAGTGACCGACACATTCAACAGTTCTTGGACGCGGACGGCGACACACTACTACGCTTTGCAAACTTCGTTGGGACGCTCTGAATAAACACATTTGGTGTAGTCGATCAATAAGCAGTCATTTGCATATGGTGGCAAGCAACGGAAAACATAAGTTATAAATACATGAGGTGAACTGGATTCCCAAATGGGCATTGGACATACCATCACTAAGGAACAAAACAAATAAAAATAAAGATACCGAGAAATATTACGCCCAATAGTCCTTAGCTATATCAGTAATAACCCTTCATAAATCATACCTAGGATCCAAGAGGATAAATTTCAAACGGCTTACAAGAGAATTGTTCACAATAGTTCGTAACTTTTTGTCTTCAGGTAGCTAGGAAGAGTCGGAGCTCCAAGGCACAAAACAGACTCTCTAGTTGGCACTTCGCAGCGATCACCGGTAGGGCGCGGTTGAAGTGCACGATAAGTGCACACTCAATCGCTCATAAAGAGCCTCCACCAATCGCTAGCTGCTCCGATCCTCGTGAACTGGCGGAGGCGTTACTCGACGGAATTCTCCGACAGTGGATTAATTTTGTTACACTGTGACATTTCGCCTCACTTGGCCGATTAAGGTGACCTTTCAAACAACAGACTTCTTCTAGAGCCCTAGGCGGCTTTATTGACCGTTGCAGATCAAAACGAGAACCTTTACTGTTGTTCAAATTCATAATACAAATGAAATGGCAAAGATAGTTACAGCACCAGTGGCAATGCTTTACAAGGACAAAACATAGATATCGAATGAGGCTTAGGGCAGTACACATTTGTTCAGCAATCGTCGACAAACACACCAAAGAACCCACATGGAAGGGCTGTCCGTAACGATGTATTGTATATGGTAATTTGATGCAGTCATGCTCGTATAATTCGGCTTTGACTGGCGTGATTTTACACCATTATGATTATTCATCGCTATCATATATCAAAGCAGTCCGTGTCTCAGCCATCCACTCCGCTTGCAAACGCCGCATGCTGATCTGCTATTCCCAAACAAAGGCCATATGTTTTCGTCAAGAAGTGGCACTGTAATGTGACGCGTCGGCCAGAGTTAGTGATAACTTTAACGACGAACTTGGTTCCAATTCCAAAACCTGAAGGATCAATGTCTACTCAAACTAGCTCCATGACGATGTAAACTCATGCGTACTGTTTAACTGCTTTGATCTAGTATACACAGTATACAGTACAACATAGTATACAAAATCATACCCCCACAAGAATCAGAATAGAGCCTCGTGCTTACATGATCAGAGGTTGAAAGGGAGGATAAAACACTGATCACTGACACATCGTTGTCCTGATTTTTTTTCAGAGCTCCGTCCGGGTGGGACGGGCCTGCTGTCGGATCGGCTGTAAATGCTGCTGGATGACGGTTCGCTAACTGGCCAGTTGAGGATGCTGGGCGACCTGCCGCCGCTCACCAACGGTCTCCACGAGCCGGAGCCAGCCGCCACCAGTGAGGAGAGGACCTCAGTCGGAGAGACCAACGTGAGTTATAGCCAAACTCTGAGAGGTCAACATGAGTTAGAACCACACTCAGAGAGACTAACGTGAGTTATAACCATCCCGGAGAGACCAACGTGAGTTATAGCCACACCCGGATAGACCAACGTGAGTTATAGGCACACTGGAAGGGGTCAGCGTGAGTTGGAGTTAAAGGGACCCTCCCACCTTAACATTAGTTTTGAGTTGAGATAGCCAAGTTTGCGGCCAGGCTCAGAAACCACCATTTATCCTGGTCGCAACCCCCGCAGCTTTATGGTGTTCAAGAAATTTCTTCCCTTTACTTGCAGGGTGGGACCAGCGTGGTCCCTATCTCTTAACCATTACGGGAATCTGATGACGTCATCAGGCTTTCGAACGTCCGTTAAATGTTTGACTAAAACGTTTTGTAGCACGCGGTGGTATATGCTGCTTTGCGCGCAACAAATGCCGCACTTTCAAATAAAGTCGCTAGGAACAGCGGAGATCCCAAAAAGTAAACAAAAGTAAAAGTCTAATATCTTGAAAACCGGTGAATATTTTTCGATGAAATTTGGTAGATATTCGTTTTTGCTCTTTCTGAACCGAGCGACATCACTTTCATGCCCATTCATTAACTTTTTTGAAGGTGGGAGGGTCCCTTTAAAAACGAGTACCCAAGTGTGAGTTAGGCCTGCACTCGGAGAGACCGACGTGAGTTATAGCCACACTCAGAGAAGCTAACATAAGTTAGGACCACGCCCGTAGAGTCTCTACGAGACCAGTGTGAGTTACAGCCACACTCGGAGAGACCAACGTGAGTTAAAACCGTTCCGAGAGCGGCCAACATGAGTAAGGCCCAGTGTGAGCTAGGACCGCAATCGGGGAGGCCAACATGAATGTAGGCCTGCACTAGGAAAAGCCAACATGAAGTAAGGACTAAGGACTGTACGCAGAAGCAGCATGAGGTGCGCTGGTAAACGATACGATTTAGTCTTGTGAAGACGAGCAGTCAAAGCGTTGCCCACATTATCCCTTACATGTGCCGTAGACCAATGGCGACCGACAGGCATCGGCAGGGCAGCTCTGAGTTGTTAGGCAGTAGCCACGCTTACCGTGGACATATGTATCTATTTACTATGGACCAACATTGAGAGGCATTCGGCAAGGAACAAGAAAATGACACCAGACTTTAAGTGACAATGTCAAATCAAGACGCTTTCCTAAGTATGTAGTTGGACATAGTATTGTGTCAGTTATGAACGTTAGGCAGCAGTGAGCCCAAGGCTCGGCCAAAGCTGGCCTCTGGCGCCGGACCAATGGAAAGAGCTCTGCAGACCAGACCTGGAACACCAGCTCTCCCGGCACCGATAAAAACTGCCCCGGCCGGACTGGCCCGTTGCTGGTGAAACACGCTGACGGAGCAAGGTCTCGTCCGATTCAATCACCAGCCAGGCCGCAACCGACGTCGAGCTTAACAACTTTTTAATGACAACTGGGTCTTACGGCACTCAAAGTGTACGAATTAAAGCCGTGACCGCAAACAAGAGACGCTTGATGACGGATGACGGCTATGAAGTGGTCGTACGTTAACCCTCGCCGGACCTATTCGTTTTCTACATACGCGCCGGCCGAGGGGGGGGGGGGCGGGTACGACCCCCCCTCGCCGTTTCGCCCCTGGTGGAGCTAGCGCGTCGCGGAAAAAACGAGCGTGTGCGCCGTTACGAGACGCAGAGGTTGGTACCCGATTTTAAGGTCCTAGGTCAACCGGTGACCTCTGAGGTCAGGTCAAGTGCCCCAAGGTACGGTTCAGTTTTTGGTGAATAACTTCGCAAAAAACGGCCGCAGAGCGCCGATTTTGGCAGCATCGTGTTCGCCTTGCTCAGGCGCGTCGAATGATATACTTTTTGTCCGGGTCAGGTCAACTTGGGGTGTTGACCTCAGGTCAAGGTCAGGTCAGCACCCCCAGGTCACGAAGTTGGTCGAAAGAGGTCATGTCGCATATCATTCGATTCGGCAGGCCTTCCTGAGTCCATTGGTGGCTTTCCCGACTCGCTAGCTCAATTTGATCAAGAGTTATTGACGAAAAACTAATATGACCTTGATGACGTCATAGATGACGTCACGCAAGGTCAACATTGCAAAAGTGACGCATCTAACCTTGCAAGGAGTGCATCAAATCACGATTCTGTGTGCTTGATATAGTTGGAGATCGTTCCCGGCGCCAGAATAGCAGTTTTCATTTTTCCCCATTGACTTATAATGGTGAGGTCACGAAAATGACCTGACCTCATATGACCTTTAGGAAAAATCCGAGATATACAAGTTGTGGGACTCATAATGGATACTAGATCCTGCAAGTTTCATTTCCCTGTGACATCTCCTCTGGCAGTGAGGGCGTTGCGAAGTTGCGACATCTGAAGACCGTGCAGAGGTTCACTTATGACGTCATAGGTCAGTGACCTGACCTGACCCAAAAATGCGGTTGGTGTCAAAAGATCCGGCTTGGATCAAAGATCAGGTATGCCAAGTTTCAGCTCTCTATCGCCAGCGTGTTCGGAGCTATCGCGAAAAAACCCTATGGGGGGCGGCACCCGCCCCCCCCCCCCCCCTCGGCCGGCGAGGGTTTTAAATTGCAGATGCAGATGGTATGAATCATCTAATGTTTAAAAATGCTTTATAATGTTCTTGGGACATTGCGCACTACGGCGAACTGGTGTTGCAAATTCGTTGAATCATGATACCAGTATGCATGTGTACTATGAATTACGACTGTTCCCTTGCAGTCGTCACGCCATTCTCCCATTTGCTTTGGAAAGAAAATGACATTCAGCAGCATGCGTGTGCGGACAGAGATTGGCATAGAATGGATGAAAGCTATGCCTATCAAGAGACTTATGAAACCGCTGAAAAATAATACATAATTACACAAAATGACATTGTTGTAATTTACTGCTTTAATATCATATGTAGGTTACTTAAGTTGTAACATTACCTCTGTATCGACGAAACACCTTCTTGCTACTGCAATGGATTGCTACCGGCATTAAATGTCACCTAATCAACCCTCGCTAGTCACCACATAAATCCTCACTGTCAATACCAGTGTTCAGACACTATCCGTTGGCCGTCACCTTGGAACACTAAAGTACTATTGAGCGCAGAATCCGCGCTCATACCGGGACCGGGGCTGGGCCACGGCGGGGCAGGCCTGGTGTGTCAGAGAGTGTACCGATTAGTGTGGTGCGGCACAGTATCCTTTGAGGGTCACGGAATGACATGACCTGGCTGTTTCTGTTCCGAGTGGGGCGGAAAGCCGGGGAAGGAGAGCCGCAGTATGCGGCCGCAGCCCGCGTGGAGTGTGTGCGGCTAGACGTCAACGTGAGCGTGATGGCACACCTCAGTGATCTTGACAAGGGCAGGCTCATCTTGCTTTTCGATCAAGGTCACTCTGTCAAGCAGGCGGCAGAGATTCTCGGTGTAGCTCTAACTACTGCCAGACGGTGGAAACACCGTTATGAGCAGGAAGGAGAAAGGGGTTTGAAAGCGCGCTATGATAAGTGTGGAAGAAAACGGAAGACGACGGAGGAGGAAGACAGGCGCATGGTGGAGGTTCGTACTTTTCTTTTATTATTTGTTGCTGTTGTCTCTGCATTTCTAGGTCAAGACGAGCGTGTAGTATCAAGATGACTAATCAGGCCAGCATAATGATAATATCGGCCCATAATGACTAATCGGGCCAGCATATAATGATAATATGTCGAATAAACAGCATGTCTAATTGATTAAACGTGTCAAACTATTTAATGAGGTTAGTGCTCCTACGAGGAACATGTTTATAAGTAGTAGAAAATGTAAAAACATGACCTTTTTTCCTCGATAATTACCAAAACTAATGCTGTACAAATGTATGCTTTACTTGACAGAATGTAATATTTATTTCGACCACAGGTCTTTTTCAAACACTTTCAAGTTAGAAAAGTGTCAAACTATTTACTTCAAGATAGGATTGATAATAATAGCGAGTAATTTTTCTTCGGATCTCGCTTAATGTCGCAAGAGCCACAGCTCAAACATTTTATGTTCATGTTGAATGCTTGTAAAGTTTGTGAGACAAAATCAGAGCACATAAAAAATCGAACCAACTGAACAATGGTTGGCGGTTTCCTGCCCTCTGGGTGTCTAAGAGACAAAACCTAAGATAACGTTTTATGGTCTTTGTGTTACAGGTCAATTGCCAGTAAACGTTCGTTTGCACAAGTCATGTCCAGGTAGATATCGTTTTTGCCCAGCACGCCGTCTTCCCCGCACTCTTGCAAACGGTTCCATGTCAATTCCACCAGTGACATTTCAAGCAGGTCAAACCAGTGACAACTACTCAACCAGTGACATTTCAATCAGCGACAACTCAACCAGTGACATCTGAACCAGTGACAACTGAACCAGTGACAACTAAACCAGTGACAACTCAACCATTGACAACTCAACTAGTAACAACTCAACCAGTGACAACTCAACCAGCGACATTTCAACCATTGACAACCAGTGACAACCAGTGACAACTCAACCAGTGTGCTAAATGCATTGGCTCTATTGTCACAAACCACGTTGGTTAAGTTGTCACTAATTGAGTTGACTGTATGCCCTTGTGAACATGTGCATTTTTTCATTGTTGTTAAATATGTCTTTACTACTCCGGCAGGTTGTTTTTGCCCTCCGTGGAGGAAATGCGCCCCGACGAGGAGCGACCCTGGACTCTAATGAAAGACAACCACACAGCGAGGGCAGTCAAGCAGTGGTCCGAAGACCACGCAGACTCAGTAAGTGGCATCATAAACCTATCATGGCTGCTAACTGTAGTGTCTGGGCCGCCCGCCCGGTGGGGCGCTCGCGGCGGCACAGCATGCCACAGGGGCAGACTGGCCAGCTGGGCGGCTGGGCGGCTGGGCGGCGGCCGGGCGGCCGGGCGGGAGTCGCCGGCCGGGGGCTGAGAGGCGCGGAGCGCGCTGTCCTGCATATCTTTTGTTATGTCTCTTTGAGTTCAATACCATCGTCTATGTGAGAAGACGTGACTGTGAGTGGCGGACGAGGACGGCAGGACGACACTACACAATTTTGGCGACAAGGATTTGCGACTCTCCCAGCTTTAAGGTACAGTGCAGTCGGCTAAGATGGAGGGGATACGTCCGCCAGCTCCCTTGTTAGCCACCCCGGGCAAGCCGCTAACGTCATGGTCTGCTTGGCTATCAGATTTTGAAGTGTATGCCATTGCCATTGGATGGACTGACTGGGGAGAGCAGAGGCGTCAGGCACTGCTTCTCCATTGTGTGGGACAGGAAGCCAGGAGGCTGTTCAGGGCGGAGTGCCCAACAGGGGTCCCAAGTCAGGGCGGTGTTGAGCCAAAGTTTGAGGGGCGTGCGGCTACAATGTCACTGGTCGATGCCACTGTTCACGTATTGAGTCGTTTGTTTGAGAAAAAGTCAGATGTGATCACCGAGAGAGTTTTGTTTCGCAAATGCACCCAGGGCCAAACCACTGTTCGTACCTTTTTGGCGAACTTGAGAGAACGTAGCCAGAGGTGTGCGTTTGGGGCCCTTGAAGACGAAATGATCAGGGACCAGTTCCTAGAGGGGTGCTCGTCTGCTCGTCTGCGTGAACGTCTCTGCAGGGAGGATGATCTGACTCTGCCTCGGTTGGAGGTTATTGCCCTTGCAGAGGACCAGGCGCTGGAGCGACAGCAGGCGGTGGGACGCCTGCAGGCTGCAGTTGCAGAGCGGGAGCAGGCACCGGTCAGCGTTGCAGCAACGGCCACCAAGCGGTACGCTCACGGCACGCGCAGTATGACTCCACTTTCCAGACGGAAGGTAAGCCCCTCTGGAGGGCGGGCTGGTACCTGTTTTGCTTGTGGACGTGTGGGTCATTGGAGTACAGATGAGCGGTGTCCTGCACGTGTCGCCGTATGTCACGACTGTCACCAGGTTGGCCACTTCTGGCGATGCTGCCCGAAGAAGGGGGAGAAGACTGCTGGAGAGAAGCCCGTCGCCAGCGTCCAAGTGCTGTCGGTTGCAGTGACGTCTCCAACTGAAGACACTCGTCCGTACATCCAGCTGAAGGTAGCAGGCAAGTGGCTGAAATTCATGGTGGACAGTGGGTCAGGTGTCTCCATTTTGCCGTTGGAGCAGTATCAGGCTCAGTTTGGTAACTTACCTCTACAGCCAGCGCCAGTCAGACTTGAGTCCTATGGGGGTGCCGAGTTGCCTGTTGCTGGCATGCTGAAGTGTGATGTTGAGTCACGTGGTCTGTCTGTGCCCGCCTCGCTGTACGTTGTGGAGGGATCGGTAGCACTGCTGGGCCGTGACTTGCAGAAGCTGCTCCAGATCTCAGTAGTGCATGGCAGTACGGTTTGTGCTGTAGCTGATCAGTCAGATGAACATGAAGGATGTTCGTTTCCCCGCATCACAGAGGTTCACAGAATTCGGCTGGTGGAGGTAGCAGCACCAGTTCAGCAGCAGCAAGAAGCTGACGTACACCTGAGTGAGCCGGAAGGCCAGGACGCCACCGGCGGCTGCGAAAACACTGCTGACGCACTGTCGCGTCTGCCAGCACCTGTGACGGAGGCAGCTGATGACGAGAGCATCACCGTGGCAGCAGTTGAAGCTCATCTACAGGCGGTGACGAGGGAGGAGTTGGTGTTGGCATCACGGTCTGACCCTCAGCTGCAGCAGCTGGCAGAGCAGATCCCTCGTCCGTGGCCGAGGCGGTACCGAGACTGCCCGGCAGCTCTCAGGCCGTTCTACCGCTTCAAGGAGGAGCTCGGAGCCGTAGACGATGTCCTGGTCAGGGGAGAGCGTCTGCTGGTGCCGACCAGCCTCCGACAGCGTCTGTTAGCAGCAGCACACGAGGGACATCAAGGAATAGTCCGGACGAAGCAGCGGATCAGGCAGCACTTCTGGTGGCCTGGACTGGATGCAGCGGTGGAAGAGATGGTCAGAGCGTGCGAGGTTTGTGCATCTTCCGACAAGACGGCTACTCCGAGGAACGCTCCGCTGCACCCTGTACCGCTGCCCGAAGGACCGTGGGAGAAGGTCGGGATCGACTTCATCGGGCCGATGGAAGGCGGAGGACAGCGGCAGCGGTTCGCCATCGTTCTGGTGGACTACTTCTCCAAGTGGCCAGAGGTCGGCTTCTGCTCGAGCCCGTCGACGGAGGCGGCGATCGACTTCCTGGAGGTGGTTGCTTCCAGGGAGGGGTACCCGTTACAGGTGGTCTCTGATAACGGTACGGCTTTTGTGTCCGCAGAATTCACGGCTTACCTGCGGAGGGTCGGCGTTCAGCATGTACGGGTAACGCCGTACCACCCCAGAGGCGCTGGAGCGGTGGAGCGCATGAACAGAGTGGTGAAGTCCGCGCTGCAGACGGCGTCCAAAGAGAAGCAGGACTGGTCACAGGCGGTGCGCCAGTTCCTGTGGACGTACCGTTCGACGCCTCATGCAACCACCGGCCTGAGTCCGTCGGAGATGCTGCATGGTCGTCAACTCCGGACGATGCTGCATGCACCCACGCACCCTCCGGGTAAGGTAGCGGCCGACAGTGCCCGTACCAGGGACCGTGTCGCTAAACGGCAGAGGCGGCAGAAAGCGTACTGGGACAGGAGGAACCGATCTGTCAAACCGTCATTCAGTGTCGGTGATTGGGTGAGGTACCGTGTCATGCCTGTGCCCAGGAAAGGTAGAGACCGTTTTTCTGCTCCTCACAGGATCGCTGAGCTGGTTGGACCATCGGCGTACCGGCTGGACAGTGGAGCACTGGTCCACGCCGAGAGGCTGATTCGCTGGACTGGGTCGCCTCCGACCGGACTGGGAGACGCCGAGCAGCCGCAGCTCTCGGATCTTCCCGTCGTCCGCTCCCCGCCGGAGCCGGTCGACGAGCCTCCGGCTGAGGCCACGGCGGCGGCACAGACTCCAGAGCGGCGGCCGGATCGTCAGCCCGACGTGCCGGGCTCACCATCTGCGACACCCGCGGTGGACACAGCGGCGGCGACGCGCTCGCCGGCCAGTGAGACGAGCGGCTCCGGGTTCGAGGGTGCTCAGAGTGATGGGCACCGCACGCGATCTAGGAGACGTGTTCGTGCACCTGTGCGTTGGTGTCCGTAGGTGTACCTTTGTGTAGGGGGGAAAGATGTAGTGTCTGGGCCGCCCGCCCGGTGGGGCGCTCGCGGCGGCACAGCATGCCACAGGGGCAGACTGGCCAGCTGGGCGGCTGGGCGGCTGGGCGGCGGCCGGGCGGCCGGGCGGGAGTCGCCGGCCGGGGGCTGAGAGGCGCGGAGCGCGCTGTCCTGCATATCTTTTGTTATGTCTCTTTGAGTTCAATACCATCGTCTATGTGAGAAGACGTGACTGTGAGTGGCGGACGAGGACGGCAGGACGACACTACACTAACTCTAAAGGCTGCCCCACACTGGACCTCGCATGCGGGTTGCGAGTTTTTGGGTTTTCGGGTTTCTTCAAAATCAAATAATAATATCCAGCTGAGCGACCCACACTACTATCTAACAAGCGAGTCTGCATGTTTTTAGCTTCAGAGCTACCTTGCATCGCATTCCAAAAGTTGATTTTGAGTCAACTTTCGATTTTCCTCGCTGCGAGGTCTGCAAGCTCTACGAAGTTTGCGGGTTTTTCGTTGGAGTCGAATTTTGGTTCGTTCATGCTGGTGTTGCGACTATATGTAGGTAGCTTTCTGAAGGTGTACCGGCTTCACAGTATTCATGAAGTGACCATGAGGGTACGGTCTAATTACTCTATGAGTTAGTACCAGTAAAACGCCTTTTGGGCGAACAACGAGCGAGAGAGATAGTGAGCCCTGCACGTGCGGAAGGGCGAGAGGGTACTTCCAACGGGCTTGTGCAAAGCACCCTTCTAACCGGTCGCTAGCCGTGTGCCAAATTTGAACGCAATCGGCCCAGCCGTTCCTGAGATCTGGAAGCGGCATTCTGCACGTGCGCACGTGCAAACAGGGTCCAAACTGACTTCTGCACGGCACCCTACTAACCGGTCCCCAACCGTGTACCAAATTTGAGCGTAATCGGCCCAGCCGTTCTCGAGATCTGGGAGCGCCCCCTGCACGTGCGCACGTGCAGTATCACCCTAACCGCAACACATGGGAATGCATTGCCTGGTGGGTGCCTACCTGTATGCCAAGTTTCAGCGAAATCGCCCCAGTAATTACCGAGTTATTGAAATGGGAACAAATGTGGCACCTCTTCTCTTTGTATTTTGCACGTGTAGTGGGATTCACTCACATAGATCAAGAGTATCCGACCTTTGGTAGAAGGGATGCAGCTACCCTACAAAAATTACCGCAAGACAATCGCCCAAGCGGCTGCTGAGATATGAGCCTCTCAAAATCACTGCTTTTGCAAAACAACTTGAACACCCCTGACTATTCACGTGGCACGTGCCACGACGGTCACTGAGATGTATCAAAAGTAGTCAATTACGGGGTAGAAGGGATGGGGCTACCCAGCAAAAAAGACCGCAGGCCAATCGGTCCAGCGGTTGCTGAGATATAAGCCTCTCAAAAGCGTTACAGGCCGGGCCGGGCCGGGCCGCTCATACTGAGATTTTTCCGTTATATTGAAAAGACTTCGCTTCGCTCGCTGCGCTCGCTCGCTCGTAATTATGCCCGCAAACTCAAAACCCGCATGCGAGGTCCAGTGTGGGGCGGCATTAAGTTGTGGTATGGTTTAGCTAGGTGACCGGTGACCTGATGGCATTATTAAAAAAATTTGAGATGCTGTTTATTTATTTATCTGTTTATTCATTTTTCACCCCAACAGCAATGCATCCCAATTAGAGGAGGCGAGGCCTACGGCTATGTGCGGGAGGCCGCTTTGCGCCTGGTCGCCTCGTCCCCGCCTGTTATAAACTTATTGAGATACTTAAACAATTATTTAAAAAGTTCTTAAGATGCCTTACAAAATTTGCTCAGTAATGATCAAACACTTTCCAACAGGTGTTATTCGTTGCACCATACAGCTTCATAGTCATGACCGATGTGTCAACCTATATCACGTTACAGTGAGTAACAAACATGATTTTGTTCGCAGGTTCGTGCCATCCCCTGGCCCTCAATGAGCCCAGACCTGAACCCTATCGAAAATGTGTGGTCTCTAATGGTTCATGAGCTGGTGGAGGAGCTGCGCCAGCCGGCCCGGCAGCTCAACCAGAACGAGCTCTGGGCCGCCGTCTTGGCGAACTGGGAGGAGCTCCGCCGCCGCCCCGGCTACTTCCGGAGCCTGGTGGCCTCGATGAGGCAGCGGCTGGAGCAGTGCTCCGAGGCAGCGGGCGGCCACACCTCCTACTAAACCGTTCTGTTTGTCATCTTATGTAGAACAGTGTTTTGTTTATAAATTTTACTTATATTACCTACATGTGATTAGTGTGCAAGATATGTGACTCAGTGACAAGGCTGATGCCTGTTTTTTCGTGATGTGATATTCAGGGGGCTTGAAACGTCTGAACTATTAGTGCGAGCTAGGAGCTGAATGTTGAAGAAATATATAGCTGACGCTCCTGGCATGTCTTGTTTTATTATTTGAAAAACTGTTAAGCTTCGTTTTTAGACGTAGGTGCTACTAGCATGCAGTCATTCCTCTATTGCAGTCATTTCCCTCTAACAATGAATAAGTCAACTCCAATTCATTGACAGCGAGAGTTTTATCAGCACCCAGGGCTTCGACAAATTTTGAATGACTCCGACTACTGATAAAACTGTTCACTCCGACCGACTACGGTTCCGGCTTCGACATCTTTTGCATTGAGGATTCCTAAAACGGTTGTGCAAAAGATGAAAAGGAAGACACACCCTCCATTAACCTATGTAGGGTCAAGGTCAGGTCAGGTCTAGTTCAGGTCAGTGACCTCTGGTGACCTCTTGAAGTTTGACTTTCCGGCGGTAATTGTTGGCCCTGAATTCGAATCTGACGACCAAATAAAGCTCGGGCACTTGGTTTATTGAGCGTCTCAGGGTCAAGGAGAAGTCGCCGACAGGTTAGATCACATTTCCGACCCCAACTGTCAGACGGCATTTTCGACCACCCGGGGCGCGAACGCGACCCCGCCGGCTTCCGGGCGCTCTGCCCCGGAAGCTATCGCGTAAAATGTGACAAACTATTCACCAAAATGCACCAAATTCATCCAGAAATACGATGGTGAAAATTCCATGACGATATCTGCCATAGCGGCGACGCTACAGGCGCGCAAAGTTAAAAATGCCGATTTTCCCGAACTTTGATCTTTAACCTGCCAAACCTAGGTCAAATATTGACCTATGTTCAAAAGTAATATGCGCAATTGCGAGCTCTCGTCGAGAGCAATACGCTGTTTTTCCGCTAAGCTCTACGACGACGCGTTTCGAAACGGCAGAAGGGGTCGTACACTGGAAAGGATGGCGAAATGCCGTCCACGGGCGAGGGTTAAATTTTTAAATTGCAAAGTTCTTAACCCGCGCCCCGCTGGGCTATTCAGCCATACGCGCCCTGCTGGGGGGGGGGGGCAGATTCTGCCCCCCCCTGTCTAACTTCCGAACCGATGGTCGTAGAAAGACGGGGAAAACGGCAATCGAAAGCTCTCAACAAGGCGGATCTTAGGAGCCCAATTTTTTTTTGCTTAAGTAGGTCAGAGGTCAGGTCAAGGTCAGGTCAAGGGTACAAAATGCAAGTTTCTACAGTATCGGCCTTGCACCGTAGTTGCCGAAGAATGGACTGAGACTGATTGCCCAAAACGTGTTCTTAGACTACCAAGACAATATTCGTTGCACACAATGTCATTCAAAGGTCAAGGTCAAGGTCAGGTCAGGTCAGGTCAGGTCACCAAAAACAAAATATAGAAAAGGGCATGTGCGACACATGTTTTATGGGTCATTTTACTCATGGAATTCAATAGGAACACTCAATAAGTGATATGGACCACCTCTGGATGAATTTCAGGTCGAGGTCAGGTCAAGGTCAGGTCAAGTGAGGTCAAATTTTGAAGTTGGTTGTTAAGGCCTAAAAAGGTGTCTATCCGATGCAGTTTTTCACGGAGAATCGAATGGTGCTATTTTTGTTTCCGTACGAGGTCTAGAACTTCAAAAAAAAATCATTTTTCAAAAATTTTGTGTGTCGTGACGTCATAAAATTTTGAATAACTCCCACATTTTTGAACCGATTCTTCTAAAAATTGGTATGTAGGTGCACATAGACCAGTTCTTTGACATAAATTCCGGTTTTTTCGATAAACCCAAAATTTTGGATTTTATAAATATTTTCCCAAAAAAGTCAGTTTTTTGGAAAAATTTGGGCCAAAATCCAAAATTTTCAAAAAACTGAGATAGCCATTTGATAGACAAAGTAAAATCTCGTATAACCTTTTTTGTTACGTCTTGATTCCTTTAAAAATGAAGATGTTAGCGGCGTTTGAAATTTTGCCGTTTTTGAGGCGAAAATGGCGAACATGACGTCACTAAAACGTCAATTTCTCAAAAATTTTCCAACGGATTTCGCTCAAATTTTCAGGGAGCGTGTCAAATTGATGTATGATAAGGTACTGAAAGTTTGATGTCGCTGGCGTAACGCGTATAGAAGTTATTGGCGAAAAACGGGAGGGGGGGCAGATTCTGCCCCCCCCAGCGGGGCGCACCGATTCGGGCAACTTTCATAACGGTAATACCGAGGGGCACGCATTCGTGACGCATGCCCAATAAATGTGAATTGTTATGTCACATTGACGTTATGTTACCATATAGTTTGGAGAAACAAAAAGTCTAGTTCAGACAGAATGGCGGTGGCCATAGGGAAGTTGTGGCATTTTCGCTTATAGTTCGGCTCAGACTTCCGGTGAGATTTGTGCTTCCGGTACTTATTTGATAGGAACGGATTTTTTTTTACTAAGGTGAGATGAGCATTTTTGAGAAACATGGCAAACTTCCATTTATAGTTAATAAAAAGTGTGCTCATGGTCTGGAAGAGCAAGGTTAAGGGCGAGTTTTTCTATAAAACGTTGCGGTGAGAGCAAAGAGGGCGAGGAATTTAAGGACGATCCGAATTCCGAAACTACGTAACGGCACACCTTAAAACACAGAAGCCTCTTTAATCGCATTCCTACAGAAAGGGGTCTTTCCCCGGCTGGTCGGCCATATTACAGTAATACACCGTTTCACCATGTCTGTGGCTTGCCTGTGTAGGGGAACAGCTATCTGCTGACACCGCCCGGGCCCGCTCCCCGCAAACAGCCACCGTGGTCAGTGGACTTCAAGCAAACCCAAATCTGCTGGAGAAATAATCCCAATATACACAGTACACACTGCCGCACTAACTCCGCGCGAGCTGCGACTGCATGAATCGCTCCCCTTCCCCGGCCTCCCTCCCCCACTCGGGGGGAGGGAGGCCCGGGCGGCTGCCTTCCGTGCGGCGGCTGACCCAAGTTCACCAGACAGCAGCCGCCTGGATGGGATACTGTTCCGCAGCGCACTATCGGTACACTCTCTGATACACCAGACCTGTCCCGCTTCGGTCCCGGTATGAGCGCGGATTCTGCGCTCAATAGTACTATTGAGCGCAGAATCCGCGCTCATACCGGGACCGAAGCGGGACAGGTCTGGTGTATCAGAGAGTGTACCGATAGTGCGCTGCGGAACAGTATCCCATCCAGGCGGCTGCTGTCTGGTGAACTTGGGTCAGCCGCCGCACGGAAGGCAGCCGCCCCGGCCTGGGTCAATCGCCATCCTTTCCAGTGTGGGGGAGGGGGGGGGGGGGGGTACGACCCCTTCTCCCGTTTCGAAACGCGTCGTCGTAGAGCTTAGCGGAAAAACAGCGTATTGCTCTCGACGAGAGCTCGCGATTGCGCATATTACTTTTGACCATAGGTCAATATTTGACCTAGGTTTGGCAGGTTAAAGATCAAAGTTCGGGAAAATCGGCATTTTTAACTTTGCGCGCCTGTAGCGTCGCCGCTATGGCAGATATCGTCATGGAATTTTCACCATCGTATTTCTGGATGAATTTGGTGCATTTTGGTGTATAGTTTGTCACATTTTACGCGATAACTTCCGGGGCAGAGCTCCCGAAAGCCGGCGGGGTCGCGTTCGCGCCCCGGGTGGTCGAAAATGCCGTCTGATAGTTGGGGTCGGAAATGTGATCTAACCTGTCGGCGACTTCTCCTTGACCCTGAGACGCTCAATAAACCAAGTGCCCGAGCTTTATTTGGCCGTCAGATTAGAATTCAGGGCCAAAAATTACCGCCGGAAAGTCAAACTTCAAGAGGTCACCAGAGGTCACTGACCTGAACTAGACCTGACCCGACCTTGACCCTACATAGGTCAATGGAGGGTGTGTCAGTGCCATGTCAGTCACTTTTGACCCAAACAATGCCAAAGTGTAACCGATATCATCGTTAAAAGCACGAAAAACTACGATTTCGTGCAAAATCGGCCTGACCTTGTTACCTTTGTGACGTCATAGCTCTGTTACCTGACCTGAGCCGGTAATTTTTTTCGCCAAAAGCTGTGCAAAGGATGGTCCATAAGGTAGCCGGAAAGCTGGTGCCGCCTTTTTTCGCTATTCGTGAAAAACCTCAGGAGGCTGCGGCCCTTTCCACAGGCGACAATTAAAATAAATATCACATAGTGCACCAATCTTCCTTTTCATCTTTTGCACAACCGTTTTAGGAATCCTCAATGCAAAAGATGTCGAAGCCGGAACCGTAGTCGGTCGGAGTGAACAGTTTTATTAGTAGTCGGAGTCATTCAAAATTTGTCGGAGCCCTGGGTGCTGATAAAACTCGCTGTCAATGAATTAGAGTTGACTAATTTATTGTTAGAAGAAATGATTGCAATAGAGGAATGACTGCATGCTAGTAGCAACTACGTCTAAAAACCAAGCTTAACAGTTTTTCAAATAATAAAACAAGACATGCCAGGAGTATCAGCTATATATTTCTTCAAGTGAAGTCCTGGGGTTTGTCGGATAAAAGGTTGAGTAATCAAGTCTATTCTCACTGCACATAATCCAGCGATGTTATATACAAGTGCTGCTGATCATAGCACTCCTAGCTCGCACTAATAGTTGAGACGTTTCAAGCCCCCTGAATATCACATCACGAAAAAAAAATCAGGCATCAGCCTCGTGTCACTGAGTCACATTTGTACTAATATACATCTTGCACACTAATCACATGTAGGTAACATAAGTAAAATTTATAAACAAAACACTGTTCTTTAACCCTCGCCCATGTAGGGGGGGGTTGGTGCAACCCCCCCCCCCTGAGGTTTTTCGGAAATAGTGCAAAAACGGCGGCGCGCAGCGCCGCCAAATTTCGGGTACCTTATGGGGCAAACCTTGCGCATCTTTTGATAAAAAAAATTTGACCGGGTCATGTCAGGTCACGGAGTTATGACGTCACAAAGGGAACAGCCTCCGGCCGGATTTTCACAAACTGAGTGCCAACGCCCGAGGTTTCCTGCCGGTGGTACGGAGATCGGTTGATGGATCGTGATGAAACTTCCCATGCATGTTGGGGCAAGTATTGGCTATCATATGGTATAAGAAACTTGACCGGGTCAGGTCAGGTCACGGAGCTATGACGTCACAAGAGGAACAGCGTCCGGTACTATTTTTGAAAAGCGCCCGACCCACTATTTTGCTAATTCTTGTCACCTCAATGGGAATATGCAGCAATATTAGCTTCTATAGGGAGCAAATGGACCTCCCAAATCCAAAAATACAATCAGATTTCAAAAATTTAAATTTTGATTTTTCGAATTTCTGCCGCCGACTGTGACCTTGCCGACTTCCGGCGCTCCCAACGCGCCATTTTTAGAGCTAGGGAAACGAAATACATACCAAACGATAGAGAATTGATCAAGGAACACGATAGTGAAGGTTTCAAGTCGATATCTCCCACCGTTTTGCCGCAATCGCCGCCGAAAGTTGAAAAAAGTCTATTTTTCCGAAAATTTGACCTTTGACCGGTCAAAAGTAGGTCAAATGTTGACCTAGGACCAAAAAATATACCACCAATCGCGAGATCTCGGCGAGAGCAATCCGTTGGTCTTTTCCGCTAAGCTCTACGACGCTCCGTTTTCAAACGCCAAGGGGGGGGTCGCACCAACCCCCCCCTGCATGGGCGAAGGTGGCAGATCGCCGTTTACGGGCGAGGGTTAACATAAGATGACAAACAAACAGAACGGTTTAGTAGGAGGTGTGGCCGCCCGCTGCCTCGGAGCACTGCCTCCAGCCGCTGCCTCTTCGAGGCCACCAGGCTCCGGAAGTAGCCGGGGCGGCGGCGGAGCTCCTCCCATTTCACCAAGACGGCGGCCCAGAGCTCGTCCTGGTTGAGCTGCCGGGCCGGCTGGCGCAGCTTTTCCTCCAGCTCATGAACCATTAGAGACCACACATTTTCGATAGGGTTCAGGTCTGGGCTCATTGAGGGCCAGGGGATGGCACGAACCTGCGAACAAAACCATGTTTGTTACTCACTGTAACGTGATATAGGTTGACGCATCGGTCATGACTATGAAGCTGTATAATGGTGCAAAGAATAATACCTGTTGGAAAGTGTTTGATCATTACTGAGCAATTTTGTAAGGCATCCTAAGAACTTTTTAAATAATTGTTTAAGTTATCTCAATAAGTTTATAACAGGCGGGGACGAGGCGACCAGGGGCAAAGCGGCCTCCCGCACATAGCCGTAGGCCTCGCCTCCTCTAATTGGGATGCATTGCTGTTGGGGTGAAAATGAATAAACAGATAAATAAATAAACAGCATCTCAAGATTTTTTAAATAATGCCATCAGGTCACCGGTCACCTAGCTAAACCATACCACAACTTAAGGCCGCCCCACACTGGACCTCGCATGCGGGTTTTGAGTTTGCGGGCATAATACTAACTCATAGAGTAATTAGACCGTACCCTCATGGTCACTTCATGAATGCTGTGAAGCCGGTACACCTTCAGAAAACTACATATAGTCGCAATACCAGCATGACCGAACCAAAATTGAAAAACCCGCAAACCTCGTAGAGCTTGCAGACCTCGCAGCGAGGAAAATCGAAAGTTGACTCAAAATCAACTTTTGGAATGCGATGCAAGGTAGCTCGGAAGCTAAAAACATGCAGACTCGCTTGTTAGATAGTAGTGTGTGTCGCTCAGCTAGATTGTATTATTTGATTTTGAAGAAACCCGAAAACCAAAAACTCGCAACCCGCATGCGAGGTCCAGTGTGGGGCAGCCTTTAGAGTTAGCAGCCATGATAGGTTTATGATGCCACTTACTGAGTCTGCGTCGTCTTCGAACCACTGCTTGACTGCCCTCGCTGTGTGGATAGGGGCGTTGTCTTGCATTAGAGTCCAGGGTCGCTCCTCGTCGGGGCGCATTTCCTCCACGGAAGGCAAAAACACCTGCCGGAGTAGTGAAGACATATTTAACAACAATGAAAAATGCACATGTTCACAAGGGTATACAGTCAACTCAACCAGTGACAACTTAACCAACGTGGTTTGTGACAATAGAGCCAATGCATTTAGCACACTGGTTGAGTTGTCACTGGTTGTCACTGGTTGTCACTGGTTGAAATGTCGCTGGTTGAGTTGTCACTGGCTCAGTCGTCACTGGTTCAGATGTCACTGGTTGAGTTGTCACTGATTGAAATGTAAAACTACCTACTCAACCAGATGTCACTGGTTGAGTAGGTAGTTGTCACTGGTTTGACCTGCTTGAAATGTCACAGGTGGAATTGACATGGAACCGTTTGCAAGCGTGCGGGGAAGACGGCGTGCTGGGCAGAAACGATATCTACCTGGATATGACTTGTGCAATCGAACGTTTACTGGCATTTGACCTGTTGCACAAAGACCATAAAACGTTTATCTTAGGCTTTGTCTCTTAGACACCCAGAGGGTAGGAAACCGCCAACCATTGTTCAGTTGATTCGATTTTTTTATGTGCTCTGATTTTGTCTAACAAACTTTACAAGCATTCAACATGAACATAAAATGTTTGAGCTGTGGCTCTTGCGACATTAAGCGAGATCCGAAAAAATACTCGCTATTATTATCAATCCTATCTTGAAGTAAATAGTTTGACACTTTTCTAATTTGAAAATGTTTGAAAAAGACCTGTGGTCGAAATAACTATTACATTCTGTCAAGTAAAGTATATATTTGTACAGCATTAGTTTTGGTAATTATCGAGGAAAAAAGGTCATGTTTTTACATTTTCTACTATTTATAAATATGTTCCTCGTACAAGCACTAACCTCATTAAATAGTTTGACACGTTTAATCAATTAGACATGCTGTTTAATCGACATATTATCATTATATGCTGGCCCGATTAGTCATTATTGCCCGATATTATCATTATGCTGGCCCGATTAGTCATCTGATACTACACGCTCGTCTTGACCTAGAAATGCAGAGACAACAGCAACAAATAATAAAAGAAAAGTACGAACCTCCACCATGCGCCCAGTCTTCCTCCTCCGTCGTCTTCCGTTTTCTTCCACACTTATCATAGCGCGCTTTCAAACCCCTTTCCCCTTCCTGCTCATAACGGTGTTTCCACCGTCTGGCAGTAGTTAGAGCTACACCGAGAATCTCTGCCGCCTGCTTGACAGAGTGACCTTGATCGAAAAGCAAGATGAGCCTGCCCTTGTCAAGATCACTGAGGTGTGCCATCACGCTCACGTTGACGTCTAGCCGCACACACTCCACGCGGGCTGCGGCCGCATACTGCGGCTCTCCTTCCCCGGGTTTCCGCCCCACTCGGAACAGAAACAGCCAGGTCATGTCATTCCGTGACCCTCAAAGGATACTGTGCCGCATCACACTAATCGGTACACTCTCTGACACACCAGGCCTGCCCCGCCGTGGCCCAGCCCCGGTCCCGGTATGAGCGTGGATTCTGCGCTCAATAGTACATGTCATCAGCATCATCCCTCGGTTATTACCTCGCCATAATCCATCATAACGTGCCACGTGTCACCGCGAATAACCACCGGTTTCTATCATCAGTCGCCGAGACAGACGACATAGACTGATCCGAGGGCACACGACATTTACTGACACGGACCCACGACGGCCTGTTCCGCCCTCCACCGCGCCCCTCACCCTCCCTGCCCCCCCCCCTTGCCCGCGCGGTGCAGGGCCAGTATTTGGTACGACTTTCCAGTACCCCGTATACCCGGCCGGTCAGCGACCCTCATGTGCCATCGATTCGGGTACAGGGCCGGGGCAGGTGTGGAATAAACGGACGGCGCCACAGTCGTGTCGTATGCATGTGTTATACACGGGTGGTTATTCATGTTGAACGGGGCACGGCCCAATCGGTAAGGGCTGTCAGTTCCGGTCATTGGGCTGGCCTTTCGGGACGTGGTTTAATTTATGCGTCCGAGCCGATCGATCGATAGCATGGTTTGGAACGTGACCGTTGATGTGCATAAAAATAGCACCGCTTATCTGAACGTCTTTTTATTTTTTATTTTTCATTTGGTTCGAACCTTTTGAATGGAAGGATTCACAAGGACAGAGCCCTCGCTAAGCGGAGCTTGTTGCGTTGGCCCTGCCCTCTACCTTCCGATAGCGCAATTCCTTGTCTATGACAGAATTTGGAGCCTCAGAAATCTAACTTAAGCACAGAACCGCGCATTCTTTGGCATTTAAATCTATTTTTCACAACACAACTATGGGATAATGCCTCATTAACAGAAATCTAATCATTTGTTTGTGCTTCAAAGAAGAATAATGAACAGACACAAAATAGATACAGAAGAGACAAATCGATAAAAAATGGCATTAACGTGATATTTGACGTTAGCAGGCGTTTTGGCCGTTCCAGTCAATGGCGAGATAGGCCTCGCTCAAAAGGACCGCGAACGGCGCACCGTTTCCAGCGGCAAACAGCGGCACTTGCCAGTTGACCTAGTGCTGGGTCATTAAGCCCATTCTTCCTGGACAAAGCCTAGCAGGGTTACGGGGCAATGAGCATTGACGCTGGTATTCCTATTTGTTTAGTGGCCTGTGTCCAAATGTTATTGATCATCCTCTGTACAGATGATATGGCCTGTTGAAAATAAAGGTAAATGTTACGTTGATTGCTGACGCTACGGTACGAAGAATCAGCTATTACATAACAGACACGCATTAAAAATGCCGCTAAATGAGGTAAACCAAACATGTAGACACGTCAGTGGCATTTCTCGGAAGAGATAGCAATTCTCAGATCCTCAAACAACCGTGTAAGGTCTCACAGCATAACACGAAGACGATATCATTATCATTTGAAGTCGGAACGTTCATTTATTCGTGCTCATTTATTAGTGAGTTTGAAGAAGAACTGATAAGTGAATTGCCTTCCTTCGTTGTAATCATTGCCACACCAGTCATATAAATGTTACTGACCTTGACCAGCGCCGTCTACTGGGGTTCCAAAGCCAAGCCGGCAAAGCCAGCGGGGAATTTGGAGAGCTCGGGCACCCCCAACAAGGCGGAAATCGACACCCAGTTACTGGAAACCCCAGAACATCTCAGTATTGCTTTAGGTCACTGATAAATGCCTGAGAACGATGTCTGGCCCTGCCAGCCGTAGCGCAATGCGAATGAACGCATAAAAGTAGGCTAGCAGTCAAAATAAAAAGTTACACAAAACGCTCCTTCCTTCCGACGGATTCTTTATAGGGCATAATTCTGCTCCTTCGTCTATCATTTGTGTATATTCCTATTAATAGCTCGTGAGTCGCAAGACCTTTAGCATGGACAGGTGGCCGTTATTCATCAACAGTAGGGGAGAGTGGGGCAAAGCGGCCACCCGGGGCAAAGTGGCCACCCATCGTTTTAGCCCTTCATAGCTGGCGTCAGTTCCAATTTATGGTTTCCAATTATACTTCTCTTCACGGTCGTTCGAATGAGCCAGACCGAGGTTTCAGGCCCATCACCATTGTTCTGTGAAACACGGAAAAGCATTTCTTGCCAGGTTACCAACTATGTTTACAATTTTTAAATGTTATGTTATTCCATAACCGTTTTGGAATTTTTATAAGCGTTCTTGTCCATGCATTGCATGATTATCGTACATGTATTCTACCAATTTTAATGTTTTTTACCCCACTAATAGCTAAGCTGGAATATTTTTATCTCGGACGGTATGCGCGGGGCAAAGTGGCCGGGGCAAAGTGGCCACCCCCCAATTGGCCATAAGTTGCTTCCATCTGGATAAAAAACATTATTTATATTCAAATGTGTCGTCATGCATTCATCTTGGCCACTTTTCAGTTGCATGAGTTACCAAATAGTGCAATTAAATGTTTATTTTCATGAAAATCCTTTCTTTGTTTACCTACAGGTGGAAGATGATAAAGTAAACATCCATCCTCGATTAACCTTGTCACCATCAAATACACTAGTCGTACACGAGGCAACTATTTTGTTTCTCATATCGGGACTTGAGAAGACGCCGGTGGCCGCTTTGCCCCAGGGTATGGGGCAAAGTGGCCAATATGCATAGGTTTAAAGTTTTGTCAATATCTTTCATATGTGAACGCCTTTGGAAATAAAACGCAGTTGAAATAAAAGGCAACTTACTAGGGATCATATTGGTATAGAAAGAATCTTTCCAAGTTTAAAAATCAAGCGTTGGCATCGTGAGAAGCGTTAGGGTGGCCGCTTTGCCCCACTCTCCCCTAGTTCATTCTATGTAACCTTGTGTATATTTCATGTCAGTGTTTCGTAATGGCGTCTTGGTGTTCGTAAAGCTAGCGACATGCATGAAATTATAATTAAAGAGATCCATGGATCGTAAGGAAGACTGTAGATACGCATAATAATCTTAAAACTACGCATTTGGCTTGAAGGAGGAAGCGTTTGACGGGAACTGATGTGAACATTCCATAACCTATCACAAAAGGCTTCTCGCAGTGTATCGCGAACTGCATTTCATTGTATAACCTTCGATGGCTGCATGGACCTTCAATGGCGATTGGCGAAGGCCAGGTCTCCCTCCACACTGATTTATGTGACTGACCCCACCTTTCCCCGTGCTGCAGGCCACCCTGCCGCCAGTGACGCGGGTACTGCCTCCTCTGCGGGGCGCGCCGCGGATCGCCTCCTCTCTCAGCCAGCCGGAGGGTGACACCACAGAGACCACAGAGGGGGGACTCAGGAGGCCGCCGGAGGCCGGGGAACTTCAGTCCGTTAACTCCGCCGCCGACCTCCGCAACCAGGTGGGCTCAGTGAGCGTCACAACGCGAGCGAGACGGCCCACTGGCACAAAGGATGGGCAGGGAGGATCGGAAACTGGAATGCATCGCGACTCGCGAGACCATTTAAAATCAGTCGGTTAAATGTTCCTGTGACCACGGCCAGAAGAGGACAAAATTTCAGCGTGACGCGAGATAACCGAGCCTTTTTCGACTGATAATGACGTTTATAAGTCAACTGTATTTTTACTTCCAGGCGGATGCCGGACAAAAATCAGCGGAAGACAATGTTGTAGCCTCAGAAGATGGTGGAGGTAGGTATTTTACATTTCCTCGAAGACAAAATAGCATGTTAATTAAACACTAAACGGGAGAGGTCCTGAAATACATACCGAAGACAGCCTATCTAGAAAATAATCAGCCTGACGGATATGAAGATTTATTTGAGCATTATCGAATAAAAACAATGTGATCGCCAGTGTCTAGGCTTCCTTACTGTGAAGCGTAAGGCAGCAAGGCTCAGTCGGGCCGGAAACGCGTACTAGGGTGTGTCTATCCTGCACTGCAGCTGGTCCTTAAGCTGTACTTAAACCCGACTCGTAGCCTAATTTGCGACCCAGCCTATTGTGCGACCTGTTACCCGAACTTTTATACCAAGACTGTAACACGTGGTATTTGACTCGCGCTATGATCCGTTATATCCGTCCTTTAGCCTGATTTCTGATATCGTCCTTTGACGTGATCTGTGACCGTCCCGTCCCCAGTCTGCAGTCCTCTGACGCGGCTGCTGAGTCGGTTCCGGAAGGACAAGTCCGTCTCACACGAGCCGGTCACCCCTGAACCGACTGTCGAGCCCAAGGAAGAGCCGGATGACGAGAGCCGACCCGAGGGAGAGGCACTCAGAGGTGAGGGGAGTGAGGCATAGGTCGGCGCAGGGTAAGGACGGCATGGAACTGAGAGCGTCTGCTCAGTGCTCAGAGTTTGTCGTATGTGTAGACTTGTTGAGACTAATAGAGGAAGGAATTCAAAGAAAAAAACGTTTCAGGAAGTACTTCAACTTCAAAGGAATGACATAATAATTATTTGCACAATGAATATTGCATATCTCAAACAAGGCGGTTTACGATGAAGCTGAGCTGCACTTGTACTGAGATTCGTTGAACCCATGTTTGATATTGAATGCTGCACCTACAACATTTTCCACGTGAACGGAGGATTCCTCGGACATTGACCTGTTGTGTGGCCCCGACAGCGGGTCTGCCGGCCGAGGACGACCCTCCGACGGCGCGTGTCGACACGCCGGCGGTCACCGCCGAGACGGCGGACATCGAGACCGACCCGCAGGAGACAGATACGCCACAGGTGAGATCGAACAGCGTCCCTCCTCAGTTTCATCAGGGGAGCTGGGATAGCTGACGTGAATAGTAGGGGCAGCTCCCTTCCTAGCTTCTTGACTTCGTCACAACGCCTCCGCGGGGCTGTAGGGCTAACGCGTCACGGACTCATCGAGTGAGCAAAAGTAGTACGAGTAGCAATGCTCCCCTCCTTAGCGCAGCTTCAGGGCGATGTCAAGCCTACCGATATGAGAAGCACACAGCCTCGTAACATACATAACCACAAAAAGCTGACGCAACACACACTGTTCGGGGATACGCTAGGGTGCGCCTAAATGTAATGTGTCGAGGCTGACCTTACTGGATTGTGGCGTTGCGTAGTACCATGCACTTTATGTAATTAGTTTCAGTGAGACAAGGAGCCAGAAATAATTGCCAAATAATTATAGCGAAGGTGGCAGTTCATACAACAATTTAAATAGTACCTATTTTGTGAGTTTTTTGTTGACATACTTAGACTTGCATGGGATATTTGGGATTGAATGAAAGGAAAGGCAAACGGTGACGGTGCTTCTTTTTCAGTCGAAAACCTGCTCAATCCTATGAAGGGTATGAGAAGAGTTTCCAAGTGTCGACTGTCGACCTTCGACATCTCCAATGACTAAAAAACAACGCCCATTGCGGTGTTCCAATTCAGGCACACCGATGTCGGTTACAATGATCGACCATAAAGAGTATGTACACCGTCGTGATAAGTGATAACGCTAAAACGGACATTGCACATGCGTGTACAGCTGGCGAATCATGTCATGGGAGAGGACCAAATGCCTTCACTGCGATGTTTTGGTGAAGCGGAAATATAGCGAGTGGAGGGAGCGTGAGCGATGGAATGAGGATGCCGTTTCACATTAGTTTCGTATGTGATAGGCGATGCACAGAGCTCTGTTGTGATGTGACAGTTCAACTTGAACAACTTATGTTGCTTTGTTAGTTTCACGCATTTACACTACACAGTTCACACTCCCTTCGTGACGTTATAGGGAAATGTACAAAGTATAGTTTGAAAATGTACCTACTTGATACAGCCTCACTAAGTGCGTGGGCATCCCATAAATAGCACTAGCAGGCATTCTCATTTTGTCCTAAATGTTTATCACGAAATAGCGACTACCTGCTTACATAAAACCGTAGTCCAATGCGGTTTTATAAACTTAAAACTGAAAATTTTCTAACATTTTTGAATATCCTATTATGTTCGGCTTGTACCGTTTACAACGTGTCATCGGGTAGGGATGTGTTATTTTTTTTCAAGCCTGTGTGAAAATGGAATGTCATTTGCAAGCGATTTTAAAACTATTGCACAAGCTCGTCCCTGTATACCGTCTACAAACATGTGCTAAGAACAAGTCCATTGATTTGTTTCTTTGTGATAGTTTTAGGCAGTCATTGTTTTCATCTTCATTGGCTGCATTGTCGAGGCACTTTGGTGGGATACATAATGTCATCCCATGCATAAGATGCATGTCATTGGGATAATAAATCAGCACGATCAAAACTGATTGGTATGACAGTCTTTTGATCAGCCTTTCCTAAGCTCTGAAGATCACTGTCAAATAGGTAAAGACAATGTCAAGACATTCCTGCGCGTGTATGTCACCGGACGTACCACCGGTATGTGAGCGCATCGCAACGGCATTACCACGAACAACGATCAAACAAGTATGGAATGGTACAAGACGTCTATTAAATATGTCAGACAGAAGCGATATAAATACGCAGCACTTCGATACATGATCATATTTTTCAATAAGCGTCCAGCGCCATACATCCTGCCTATTCCAATAGGAGCTTGATAACAATATCACAATCGGCGCAGGCCGCCGCGCCGCTTTCTTGGCTCACAATCGCAGCTATAAAAACACGCCTCCTCTCATGCTCCCGTAAGCGGACACTTGCACTATTATGCATATACGCGGCTGGACTAGCGAAACATGCGTGAGGGCCCATCGCATGCAGGTAATATAAACAACGTAGTTGCATATCAAATGGAGACATCCCGCTATCCTGTATGGGAGGCACAACCGTGTGATACCCACACTGCAGCTCGCGTCAGGTGTCAGACTGGATAGGAAAGGGAAACAGAACATGAATCGTTCCTAAAGAGCACACAAAGTTGAATGCTTCCTGACAAGCGGCGGATACAAGAAGTCACATTTACAGCAGCAAAGCAAAAAGGTAGAAAAGTATCACAAACATATCCTTACCTAGCAATCCGGCGAAACGAAAGAGCAACAGCAAAAGCAGCACCGCCTGAGGCTCTATGCAATATCAACCAATAGCATAAGGAACGAAATGTTCTGGCCTTCGATACAAAACAGGCATCAGCTTGCATCAAACAATGCAGTGTTCACTGTGGGGATAAACGTCACATACTGATAAAACACTTCAAACAAGCAGGAATCACGTACGAAAGTTTCTTCTCTGCCGAGTAGCACCATACTGCGGTTCCAACTAAGCCCCTGCCGGCTACCGGGCGAGTCACTGGGATTGTGGGCACGGGGCAGGCCGGGGCACTACAGGCACTACAGTCCGTACTGCCGGCCGCGGTGCGCCGCCAGACTGCCGTCCTCGCCCGTGATGATACTGTTCCTCACCAGCGCGTTCACTAGGCCCGGTGTGACGCTGAGGAGAGGCGTGGGCGCCCGACACGCGGCGAACGGGTGGAACGCGCCGGGCAGCGGCGCCGGCGCCACCGAGCCGCGCGCTGCCGACGCGCGCACCGAACGGCGCACCCCCACACCGTCCCGGGCCGACTCGACCTGCGCCTCGAGGGTGCGCAGCTGGGCCAGCAGGTGCCGGAGGCAGGCCTCCTCGGCCGGCCTGCCGCCGCCGCCCACATCCAGCGTGGGCACCCAGCGGCAGAAGCAGAGCGTCCACAGCCGCACGGCCGCCACGGAGGTCACCGGCCGCAGCTGGTCGGCGCGGCGACGGGCGCGGCGCGGCGGCGGCTTGGGCGGCCCGCTGCCGCCGCCGGTCACCGCCGCCAGTAGACCCAGTCCGGGTCCGACCGGGCCGCGACCGGCCGGCGTCGGCGGCGTCTGCACCAGGCCCAGCTGCAGCTTCACCTCGTGGGCGGCGCTGGTGAACAGTTTGCGCCAGTCGGGGTCGAACTGCTCGGCCCAGTTCCACACGGGCCGTCGGCGCAGCGGGTAGTCGTTCTCCTGAAAACGGGGGGTAGCAGGTCAGCGGGGAAAAACAGAAGGAAGGAAGGTCAATGAAAGCTAAAGGAAAAAACAATAACGCTTAAAATGTAACTCAACAGCCAACTGACAATATTTGTCCAAGGATGAATGCAACATAAAATGACTTAGGACATAGGAAAAGGAAAAGCAAAAGAAATATCTCAAAGCATTCAACCAACACATCCACGTGTGCATCAAAAACGGCTAAAGGAAGGTGAAACTTACCATTGGGATGAGCAAGGCTCCTCTTGTTTGGAAGCTTAGGACTTTTCCAAAGGAATGCTTCGAAAAAGGGAAAATCCCTTTAGGAAAACAGGAAACACAACTCCGCGAGTACCAGGTTTACAGGAACTTCGCAAGCTAGAATAACCGCGGCTAATGGAAAACAATTCGTTAATAAATAGCATCGAGTCAAACACCATAACTATACTACGAAATAATAGTCTTATATTCAGAATGATGGGCATATTATCACTTCAGCCTAGGAATACAGGGTGGACCAAAAAGGATGGAAACATTTTAAACTCGCATAAAATATGTGTTATTGCATGCATGTGACTGAAAATGATACCAAACGAGAGAACGTTTCGTGGAAATTCATAGTGATATCACTCTCATCTGTTTTCTCTCGTTTTCAGTCTCTCACAGCAAATGTTCGAAGAAGCCACCTTTGCGAGACAGGCAAAGAGCGGCCCGCTTGCCGGCTGACGCGATAGCCCGATGACACATGTCCTCTGGTATGACTCGCACAGCCTCGGTGATCGTTATCTTCAGATAACAGAGCAGAGACCTACATAACCTTCCTTGTAGACCTGGCCCTTGAGATGACTCCACAGGACAGGAATCCATGGGTCAGATGAGAAGACAGACAGGCCAGTTCCACTTCGGTCCGAGGATGGGAGCGACAACACCGTGGCTGACGACCGAAAGCACTACCAAGCGACGCTTAAGAAGTTGTTGAAGGGAGCCCAAACGAAGTATGGCAGTCTCATGGACCTCATGTGATTTCAGCACGACGATGCGCCTCCTCACATCGCTAAACAACGCTCAAGTGGAGCGAGAACCACTTTGGTGACCGGCTGATATCCCGCAGTGCCTGTCGGAACTGGCCTGTCTGCTCACCTGACCTGACCCCGATGGATTTTTTTCCTGCGGGATTATCTCAAGGCCAGATGTACAAGGAAGGATATGAAGGCCTCTGTTACCTGAAGAGATTGATCACCAAGGATGTGCGAGCCAAACCAGCGGACATGTGTCATCGGGCTATCGCGTCAGCCGGCAGGCGGGCCGCTCTTTGCCTGTCTCGCAAAGGTGGCCTCTTCGAACATTTGCTCTGAGAGACTGAAAAGGAGAGAGAGCAGATGAGAGAGATGTCATTATGAATTTCCACGAAACGTACTCTCGTGTGGTATCATTTTCAGTCACCTGCATGCAATAACACATATTTTATGCGAGTTTAAAATGTTTCCATCCTTTTTGGTCCACCCTGTATGTTGTGTCGTATGTGTAACCGATTAAGCCTGTCATATAAAAGCACGCCAAGGGTATCGACACCCGAAGAAAATTACGACATGCAGAATATGCGCGAACGGCCCAAGCCCTAACGTAACATCCACACGCCTGAAATTCCAGCCAGTCATTCTATCAACAAGATCCAGTCCCTCCGTCCCACCAGCCGCTATCCCTCCGTCCAAACGACATCGGTTCGTCTGTACCAACAGCCTCAGTCTCTCCGTCCCACTGGCCCCCAGCCTCTCCGTCCCACTGGCCCCCAGTCTCTCCGTCCCACTGACTCTCAGACCCACTGATCCTCAGACTCTCTGGCCCACTGGCTTCCCACCAACTATCTTCGTTCTAGCCCCTCCGTCCCTTCAATTCGAGCCCCTCCGCCCCTTCAATTCGAGCTCCTCCGTCCCTTCCATTCGAATTCCTCCGTCCCAGCAGCTCTAGATCCTTTGTCCTACCAGACACATCTTCGATCCCTCCATCCCAACTAAACTCCAGTCCCTCCATCAATCGGCCTCAGTCTACCCATCTCATGATGATGCTGTGGGGTTATGGCGCCCGGACTGAGGTCTCTCCATTTAAACAGCCTCAGTCCCGCTGTCCCGCCACCATTCTCTATGTCAACAGCTCAAGATCCTCAAGTCCCATCAGCACCCGTACCACCACCCCACTACCCGTCCCTTCATCCCACCAGCTCCATCCCCGTCCCCCTGCATAATGACCCCGTGACTTACCTTGACTGACGAGGCGTCGGCGCGCTCCTTCTCCGAGTTGAATAGGAACGTGTCGAAGACGGACACATGTAGAGAGTCCCACAAACTGACGAGTAGTGTCTCGGTGAACTCGAACCGGGCGGGGAACTGAACCAGCAGCTGGTGCACACAGTCCAGGAACAACAGAAACACGGGACTCTGTCCAGAGAGGGGTAGAAGGGGACGGGGCGGTTAGCAGCAGCTGTCAGTGATTGATAAACGCAGATGGTAGAATGGAAAAGTGTGGAGGTAATTCGCGTATCATTTATAAATGCTGTTCAATATTACTATCATGAATCACAGAAAGACCTAATACCCACATAAAGTAAGACGTTATAACCAGTAAGCACGTCAGTTCTATATAAGAGCTTGTACCAGGCGACAGCGCAGCACACCGCTCGTCCCCTGTATCCACCGGCCTGGCCCACCCGGTCACCTTTTTGGCTCCATCCCGGTGAATGAGTCCCAGTCGGTCCTGGAACGGGTGACCTAGCGCCACCCACTGTCTCTGCACGAGCCGCTGGAAACCGGCCAGCGTCCGGCACTCGGCGTCCACCAGCAGCTGGGCCAGACTGGCCACCGCCGCCGTCAGATCTCGGCCCGTCGGTCCTGCGGCGCACAGAGGCGGCGGGTGGTTAACGCGGGGAGGCAGGCTGTCATGTCATGGTACACTAAGCATGCACTGGAGTCTGTCTAGAGCGAAGGTCGGAAAGGTCCCAGAAGAGGAAAGTCCAGCCCTCACCAGCTGTTTACGCTAATACGCTCACTGGTCTCTCACCTGTTAGCACTACCACCGTCTGCAGGTGGGTCAGCGTCTGCACACACTGTCTCACTGTCTCAGTTCTCACCACCGTCTGCTGGTCGGTCAGCGTCTGTAAACACTGTCTCACTGTCTATCCTCAGTTCTCACCTGTTAGCACTACCACCGTCTGCAGGTGGGTCAGCGTCTGTACTATCTCACTGTCTACTCTCAGTTCTCACCTGTTAGCACTACCACCGTCTGCTGGTCGGTCAGCGTCTGCACACACTGCGCGGCGGCGGAGAGGCACTGTGAGACGGCCAGCGGCCAGCGGCTGGCTCCTAACAGACCCAAGGACCGTCCGTCCGTCTCCCCCAGCGCCCGGACACTCTCTGAAACAGATGGAAATAGAGCACAATTAACGGGCGAATGGATGGGCGAGGGTTCGCGAGGGAGAGGATAGTCCAATGTTTAGGAGAGCAAACGTGCATGCAGCCATAACGCGTTTACTTTTTTGGAGTTCTGACTAGTTTGCATGCCGCTCCTTCCTCTATTGGTAGTGTTTACTCAGGAATGCTTGCATACGTAGGGAAAATAGCAGCTGCAATGCATCGAAGGCATACCAGCCCGAGCACAATCGATAACTTAGTTATTATCATTAATTTCGCACCACAAACTTTGTCGAGTGTTGACAGCCCTTCAGCCGATTCCAAAACGCAACGTAAGGATAAGACCAGAGAATAAAGTCAGACTAAAATCGGATTTCGGTAAGACACTATTCATTATTCGCACCAGAACAAAGAATTCTCAGAACATGTGGACCATATCGATTTACGAGGCCCATGAAAGGTCAGTATACCAACTATAGACAGTTTACTAGTAAAGTGTCACAGCGCAAAGTACGTAATAGCGACGCCAGCGACACATTACTTCAAGTGCATTCCATACCCCGATAGCGCTGCGCCGCCGAGACTTCACTTAAATATGATGGCAGCCAAGGAATGTGGTGTATGGCATTGAGTCATGCACGACCTTGGGTCACATTCCCAGAAGCACAACACTTGAATGCCAACGTAACAAATATAAAAGAGATAAAAGAATGCGATACGTACGACTCTTTGTCTGAGTCTCTCAGGAATGTCATGAGTTACAACAACCGACCAGAACATAACGATTACTGAGAAAATGATGCGTGTCTCGGCGGAAATCTGACAAACTTGGAGCACCCGGCGGCCTCTGTACTAACCTGGTGAGCAGATCTCTCGGAGTCGGACGTAGCTCTCCTGCACCTCGTCAATCGAGGGACAGAGAGCGCCCACGTCCATCTGAACAGCGTCCTTGTAGGTCGGGTGGGACGACTTGATCGAGTCCATTACCAGCTGAGCTTCCTGACTGTAAATGTAGACACAAAAAATATTGTCAAAGGCGGGACGAACCCTAACGACCACCCGCAATAAGGAAGCCATTGGAGTACACCTCCCACTTACCTCACATTCTCCACACCCCACTCAGCCCCGCCCATCTCCCCACCTCTCGCCCCTCACCTGGTCCGTCCCGTGACGTGTGTGTAGGCAGCGCGTGCGATGGCGCCTCCGTCGGGACTACCCCAGCACCAGATGGGCGGCCGGCAGCCCACGTAGTGTCTGCTGACGGCCAGCAGCTGAGAGTCGAGGATGCCGTTCGGCACGACCAGGACCTCCGGGAGGCTGCCAGACGGAGAGAGAGTAGAAGTTGTTATAGTCCGTTTTTCTTAAGTTCGACCCTCACTGTAATCATCTCTTTGAACACAGCACGAGAATTGCTAGCTGAATTACTTAGAAAACTGGCTGGCGCACATTGATTTCACAGACAATTAATTTTACCCAAAAATATTTCTTCCTGGCTCTTATTTTCCAGACTCCTAGCTCGTATTTGCCTTTATATACAACCCCACAGGGATAGACATTTTGTCAGAAATTATAACTGAACTGATCAATAGATCGCACGGCGTTTAACAAAACGGAATATCATCGGTGTTTAAAACTTATTTGGAAAATATTATTAACTTCTGCAGTACAATGTGCGCTAACCAGTTTTCTAAGTAATTCAGCTAGCAATTCTCGTGCTATGTTCAGAAAGATGTTTACAGTGAGGGTCGAACTTAAAAAAAAACGAACTATAGTCTGTTTGTTACCACTGTCAATGTGTACGGATCGACGTCGGAAACTGGAGACCACAACGATGACGGGCTCACTTATAGTCAGGTCAGAAAGTACGATGGAGCGAAAATATAGTGAGGAAGAGGCTAAGAGACACAAACAACGAAGTGATAGAACGCAATAAAATTGGCCTTACCATTGATAGGCGAAAAATAAAGATAGCAATATGACGGTGTTTCGCATCATGATAGTTTGGAACACCTCAGCCTGAATCCACTATTTTCGTCGCCTTATCACAAAACCCAGAAAGAAAAAAAGACATGAAAAATTGCTAAATCTCAGCACCAACTCAAGTCACGCCCACAGCCAGCGGCACATCCCGTTCACCCACCTATCACACATGCGGTACGCCTGGTTGACGTGCGAGATTCTCCATCCGACGGAGCTGGTCCGCGTCAGCATGTCCGTCCAGCTGGCTTCTGAGCAGCACTGCCCCTCACCGCCGTCAGGGCCCGGCTCCGGGCTCTCACCTCTGGAACGGAGGAGAGACCAATGACCATTCGTAAAATAATCTTTAAATTGTTTCAGTCAAACTATCTCAGTCAATTATGGAAAATCGATACAAATCGCAATATAGCTGATAAAGTATTCCTTACCAGTGCCCATTCCGTGGACGTGTGCCATAAAGACACTCCGAGAGTAAGACCACTATAACTGACAGATCTAAATCACACGAGATATCTACAGCACCGCTATCTCTCCCCACTCACTTGTAGTCAAAGTGGAACATGAGCTGCGCTCGCCGGGGGTAGCAATGCACCAGCAGGGCGTTGGTGATGGCGCGGTCCTCGTCTAGTCGCGAGCACCGGAAACTGAACGTCAGCACGCGGAAATCCTGTGAGCGAGTGGGGAAGTCAGCGACGGTGGTTCGAGTTAATTGAGCGATAACGCTACGGAAGGTTAGATGAGAGCAAACAATTAGTAATAACGTTTGATTTTACGGTAAGTAGCGTTACCATGAATTTACGACGCAATAACACACTTCAGTGTTGATAGATCAAAACACTCGAACCTCAACTAACTAAACCACCAAAACCTTTCGTTACATTCACTAAGGACAAACACCTAGTCTGGGGTTTCGCAGTAGCATGACCATGGGATGGAGCCGCACCTTGCAGCGGATCTGCAGCTCCTTGACGCGACCGGAGACGTTGGAGCGCGGCGCCAGCAGCTTACGCTTGCCGCTCGAGGAGACCTGGTAGATGGCGTCCACGTTCATCAGGCACACGTCGTGTTTTCCCAGCAGACGGTTCCGCCACAGCTCCTCCTGGCCGACGGGAAACATCGTCCATGTTGACAGACGAGATGGGTGACGTGTTCAAACCAACAGTGCAACGTACTATCAACGGTTTCAGAGACCAAGCGTGCAACAGAATTGTAGACTGAACGTGCTTCACTGATGCTGGCATGAATGGATAAACATACACGATAAGCCTAGGCGAAACCCAACACTAGCGCACGGTATCGGGCTCACTTTCCTCATCAGTCGACACTGGGTCAGCCGAGTCAAAGGTGCAATCAGTCTGTGGCGGAGACGGGTCTCGCAGCCTATTTGACATAAAACTTGATAAACATGTCTCGTGGGTATTGCTTTTTATAGCCATGGGACTGGCTGCAATCACCAGTCCTTTTCGCGTCACTGATGGCTGATGTCCATCGTTAATACCTGTTGTCGATATAAGACGCCTTAAAAAGTTTGACATGAAATTACCGAATTACGAACAGAAGTGAGTGCCTGTGTTTGAATGTTCACAACCACATAACGATGTTGCTGATGTTACCTACTTCACAATCTCATTTCCAGAAAATGCCCAGGTTCAAACGCTGAGAGCTACTCAAGGAGACCTATGCTCAGCTCGCTGTTCAGTGTCCACCCTCCTGTCTCCATGAACGTCGCCCTTGGCTCACCGTTCCACCGGAGGTTCCGTGCAGTGTGACAAACGACAGTTTGAAGTTGGTGACGACCAGCCGGCCGAACAGGGCCTGGCGCTGCTCCGACATGGGCACGTAGAGGCACACGTCGTCGGCGGTGGCCACCACGCTCTCCCCCGGCAGGAGCACCGGCTCCGGAGGCGGAGCCACCTCCAGCGGATGGGTCACCTGTGTGAGTGGGCAGGGGAGGGCGGGGGGTCAGGTGACACAGGACCGGGCCGGGAGGCAGGGCAACGTCCAGCAAATGGGTCACCTGAGCGAACAGGAGTGTCAGGTGACACAGGACTGATTGATGGTATTAGTCTCTATGTTCATCCAGTGCAAGAAGATTCCAGAGTAGAGCGAACCAACAGACATTAGACAAAATAACATGTTCTTACAATGATGGCAGTTCTGGTACCAAAACACTGAGATGTATGTGGGTCTATTAGCACCCATCCCATAGTCATATCAGTTACAGACCATTTCCATCATAAGATCAGTCCACTTCTCCTGTCAAACATTGTTCCATGATATTCATACTGTTTCCCACATGTCAATGACAGTAATCACAACAATCAATCAACTTTGAAATATAAGATGGGTACTTATTAGAGACAAACAGCATTAGCCATTAACCAATACTCACTCACCCCATTCCCAATACCATCATCAAGCTCAATATAACTCTGAAAGTTTCTTGAGGGCTTTGACTTTGCCATTTTTCAAGAAAAAATATCTTGATTATTTTGATGATTCACAATCATGAGCTGCTGCTTGCTGTAAAAAAAGAATATTGATCAAATAGCAAAACAGGTGCCTGTCAAGTGTCAACAGGTTTGCATTGCTAGTCAGTGCTTGTTGCCAACAATTTCATGGACCCTGCCTGCAGCACATGCCACTGGAACTCCATGCAGTCTGCAAAACATGGAAACAGAGTTGACAAGCTGAAAGCAGGTCCCGTAGCTCAGTCGGTAGAGCGTTGGACTCCGCGTAGTGAGAGCACGCGTTCCCGGTTACAACAGTCCGGGTTCGAAGCACGACGGGCGCTTGATGTTTATGGGCCTCCTGACAGGTATGGTTGCGGTTGGTGGCAGTCCGTACTCCGTACTCACGTAGCCAGGCAAAGTCAGTGAGGGGACCGGCTGTGCACGGCTATGTGCGCACTTTAAACTTTGGACTCCAAATTCTGCCATATAACTGGAATTGCGCGATCGGAGGGTAGAGGGCAGGGTCAACGCAACAAGCTTCGCTTAGCGGGGGCTCTGTCCTTGTGAATCCTTCCGTTCAAAAGGTTCTGACTAAATTTATAAAAAAGCTGCTCCAGCTGTGGTGATGAATGTCCACTAGTCAAGTGCACCAGCCAGGCTGAATGGAGTGGAAATCCACATCCCCCTGGGCCTGTTCCAACTAACTTAAAAAGTAACAATACAAAAAGTTCACAGCATGTCTGTAAGGTAACAGAATGCACACAAGAAGGTCAACTGTTAATTGGCTGATCTAATTGTCTTCTATACATCATCTTATTTTGAGGAAGCATGACAGCAGAGAAATATCAGAGCAGTTTATCACAACACTTTATCAGGGCCTGTGCCACCCCACACATCAGCACCACACCATTTTAAAAAGAAAATCTGTCCTACACCTCTAACTGGCTGAATAGGTATCCAGGGCCCTGTTCAGTCGCTGTTTTTATATCAGCGTGCTGTCGGTTTTCCCCATATAAGGAAGTTATTGCTGGCGCGGCTTGGCCTCTCATTGGTCTAACGAATAGACCACTTGAATTCGACCAATGAGGAGCCAAGAAGCAGCAGCATGGTCGCAGCCTGCTGATAAATAAACGGGGTGCGAACAGAGCTCATGTCAAGGCCCAAGGTGCGGGGAGCAGTGGAGCACATGAGGATGAGGCCGGGCCCAAAGCCACCCAACAAGCCACTCAAACATGTTTTATGCAACATGTCATCAGTAGCGGCGGAACACCTTCAATTAAGGGGGGCACTGCCGACTTT
Organism: Amphibalanus amphitrite; assembly: GCF_019059575.1. NCBI lineage: Eukaryota > Metazoa > Arthropoda > Thecostraca > Balanomorpha > Balanidae > Amphibalanus > Amphibalanus amphitrite. The sequence goes on from NW_024883229.1 coordinate 103,909, forward strand.
TGGTCCCATTCTTTGTATTGCAACGCCCATAGGGCTAATGTTGAAATGCCAAAATCAAAGGGGGGCACGGTGCCCCGGTGCCCTCCCCGTTCCGCCGCCTATGCATGTCATGATGCCCCATGATATGAAAACCAAAAGTCACTAATAATCTTGCCAATAACTTCTGACAGAAACCACCAATCTTGTAAACACTTACACCCTGTACACCCTTAAAAATGGTGTAAAAATTTGTCACACCCCCCCGAGCTTTTGCGGCGTATTCGTAGCTTTTGCGCCACTGCCTCCAAAAGATGTTCAAATATAATTTTGCAAAGATCCACAGCACAAACATGCTCTCGTTGCCTAGCAACTTGTCTGAAAAGCGGCTTCACCAGCTAGTTGCTATGCAACTTGTCGTCGAACAGCAACTGGGACCTGAGTTTCAAACATAAATTATACATGTCCTGTGAAACACTGGCGAAAGGCGAAACGTGTAAACTTCGAGAAAAAGAGTTTATTTGGGTGTAACTTGACTCTGGCTCTTAGTACCTTAGTTAGCGGCTCATATCAGTGTAACATCATTTTTGACTGTGTAAGTATAGCACAAATAGAATTCAATATAATAGGGCATCCACATTACTTCAACTTTGCCACTTACCAGCATAGGCGCGGGAGCCGGGGGGGGGGGCAGTGGGGGGCAGCTTGCCTCCCCCCCCAACTCTGGGGCCGTGGGGGCGGTGCCCCCACAGCTTTGAGATGGAATACCACACTTTTTTTGCAAATGTTTTCTTTTTTTGTTGAAAAAGCCGAGGGATGAAAAATAAGTGGCCTAAAACCGGTGAGAAAACTAGATTTGGGGGTACCCTAGGTTGATCTCTTTTATGGTGTGCCCCCCCCCCCCAGTTGGAAAGTAGTTCCCGCATCCCTGCTTACCAGTGATGTGGCCTGGGACCTGGGACCTACCTAGGTTAAGTTCATACAATTCTGGGAATAGCCATAAGCTGGTAGCAGTTAGACTATCTACCCAAATATTGAGATTTGAGATTCTGCCATTAAATCCAAATGGATACAAGTGAAATTGAAAAGTAACTTTTAGTGGTATGACAAGTAGATAAAAATGCAGGGCATTCTTGGAAGTTTCAGTTGGAGCTGTTGTCTATCTTAGAATAAATTATACTTATTTCATATAGGCAACATACCTACCTAGGTATGTACTTTTCCTGTAGCCACTAATATGAAATATGCTCTTGCCTGTCAGAAAACAGCATATGCTGACAGTTACTGCGACCCATAGTAGAGCAGACATCACAATCACACAAAGCCCAAAGGTTTTCTAACCTGAACCAAGGAGACATGCCATACCCACCTGGAGATGCTTCTTTCAAACCAAACTAAAACAACCCTAACCTTACCTGACCTAACCTTACTTACAACCTACAATTACAAATACAACCTACAGGCTACAAACCTACAACACCTCTCCTTGGTAGGAAAACCTTGTGATGTCTGCTCTACTAATGCCCTGCTATCTTGTCTTTGACTGCTACCTTTTAGCAAAATATGAATCCATGCTAAAGGAGTGAGGTTTGATGACATTTCAGACTTGTTTTCAGAGTCGCCCACCAGCCGTGCAGCCACAATGTCCATACAGGCTCTGAGTGGGGAGATGCTGCACCACCTCTCCAGAGACCAGCTGGTGCATGTCCTGGAGACCATACATGGAACCAAAGATATCTACATTGACCCTGTGCTCATGAAGCCACTGGATAGGGTCGCTGGTGCCACTCTGCTCAGGTGAGTAGATCTGGAGCAATCATTTGACTTGCCACTCCTGTTTACCCATACTTTGGAGCAGGGCTGCGGAGTCGATGGATTTTCGGCGACTCCGACTCCGACTCCGACTCCGGCTTTCAAAAACCAGCTCCGACTCCGACTCCGGGCAGAATTGTCGACTCCGACCGACTCCAACTCCCGACTCCGACTCCGCAGACCTAGCAGGGCTGCGGAGTAGACAGATTTTCAGTGACTCCGACTCCGACTCCGGCTCGGGGTTCTAAAATCGACTCCGACTCCGACTCCGACTCCGGTCACAACTGTCGACTCCGACCGACTCCGACTCCGACTCCGACTCCGACTCCGCAGCCCTGCTTTGGAGCTAACGTATCAAGATCTTATTGCTAAGCAAGATTGTCCTGAGTGCAGCTTATATTTTTCAGAAACCATGGTGTGGACAAGATTTTCAAGTTGGAGCGTGCGGCGCCGCCGATGTCCGGGCGCCACCGTGTGTATTTGGTCCGGCCGAACCTTGTACTGGTCAAATACATCTGTGATCAAATCAACAGCAATGCGGACGATACTGGCGGCGGAGGACGCGGTCAGGTCCACATCGTGTTCACGCCCAAGGTGAGAAAATCCTCTGATTCAGTCGATCGAGCTGGTGGTCAGTGGCCGATGCAACTTAGCGTCGATTGGTCTAGCCCGGGTGTTTTGAACCAATTCTGAACCTCCACTTATCTTTGTTCTGTCTGAACTCTGAATGGATGAGTGCGTGGCTATGGTCCTCCCGGGGGTATTGGTCCTCTCTCGCCAGTTGCCAGCCGATTTAATATAGGTACGTGGCTCAGACGACGCAAATTCGCCTCTGGCCGCGAATTCGCCGACACTGAGTTTGGAGCTGGATGTCTTATCCACCAGGCCACACGGAGAACTCATCACACATGCCTGCAACGAAACAGAGCCATGTGAATGTGGATTTGAAGTGAGATGTATGTTCGTAATGGGAGCGTGACAACAGTTGGTTTCAAAGTTTGTTTATTTCTAATTATATTTTTGTGCTTTTTGTGCCGTGCCTTTATCGGCAATATATACTGGACCCGATATAGTAGGTATGTGTGTAAGCTGGTGACAGTTGATCAGAACCGGTTTTATGAGCATGGAATAACATCACATTGTTCCTTACTCAATACGTTAACCCGCATATTATTCATCGCCATCCGAAACAAACGTGGTTTCGGCTGGTGTTCATAGGCATCTTGGGTTTGGCCCAAGTTCGGCCTTCCTCTTTCTGTCCGCTCGGCCTCACTAGCCCGGCTAGGTTTTAAAAGGTTTTAAAGGTTTAAAAGGTTTAAAAGGTTTTAAGCATTCCCCACCGGCCGCCTCTGCTCAGATTCTGCACGCGTGCCGCCACCTGCTCGAAGAGGAGGGCGTGCTGGGAGTCGCCGAGCTGCACCAGTACGCTCTGGACTTTGTGGCGCTGGACGCCGACCTCTGGAGCCTGGAGATGCCCGAGCTGTACCGCGACTTTTTCCTGGACGGATGCACGGCGCTGCTGGAACCGGTGGCCCGCGCCGTCTGGAGGCTTCAGTCGCTCTGCGGACTGATACCGCGTATTCACGCGCACGGACGAGCCGCCCAACAGGTTAGAATAGTGACAGATCCAACCAGGGACGGGTTTCTCCCAGCCGGCCAAGATCTGGCCACTATTTGTTATTTGAGTGATTTTTTTACGATTTATCGGTTACGATTTATCAAGATCGTTACGGAATATACGCTTCATTCTCAAGTTACCTTTAAAACCAACCCACCCTCCTCCTCTACATTATTCACGGGCCCCCTGTCCGGCTGCCCCAGGTGGTCTCTCTGCTGGAGTTTTTCCGCTCGGAGCTGGGCGAGCCGCGGGTCACTGAGCCGGAGGTCGGACACCTAGTGGTGCTGGACCGAGACGTGGACTCTGCAGCAGCCCTGCTCTCTCAGCTGACCTACGCCGGCATCGTGGACGAGACGTTCGGCGTTAAGTGCGGGGTGCTGGAGCTGGGAACTGATGTGACCGGGACTGAGAAGAGTGTGAAACTGATGCTGCACAGCAAGGATGAGGTGAGGATGGGAAGAAGGGGGGAGATGGTAGTAGATGGGAAAATAGAGGAGCCAACTGGGTGGCTCATGACTCATGGTTGTGGCACATCAGAGAGGAGGGAAGAAGATGCCGAAAGGAAAACAGATGTGTAAGATTAGAGTGATGTAGTGATTGTGTCGAAAGGAAGTAATGATACGCGTGTGGGGGAAGGTTATCTGGTTATATCATCCGTGTGTGCTCTGTCGCTCCGTCCAGGTGTACCGGGACATCCGTGACCGTCACTTTTCGGCCGTGTTTCCCGTGCTGCGCCAGCGCGCCAAGCAGCTACAGCAGGCACACTCCAAACGTCAGGAGATGAGTGTCGAACAGATGAAGGGCTTCATACAGAGTGAGTGGTTTCGGCATGCTACTTACACAACATTCATTCACGTTATGAATGTGTTGAATATGTGATTTTTTAACTAATTATCAATCTTATTTTCTAAGGACTCATTCGCCTTCAAACAAGTTTGTCGGACGTAACTGAAACCACTTCTAATATCAAATTTCTATGGCTTCGTGTTTGAATATTCGTTGTGTTCCTACTTATGTGTGTGATGCTAGGAAACTAGAATACTGTTGGTTGCTTTTAACGACCCACCGTCCGTTCCGCAGGTCAGCTGCGCGAGGTACAGGCGCAGCACATGTCTTTGGGCACGCACATCGGCGCCTGTGAGGCCATCATGAAGCGCAAGACGCGCTCGTTCGAGGAGCAGCTGCGGGCCGAGCACAGTATCGTCGACGGCCTGGACATGCGGGAGAACCTGGCGTTCATCGAGCAGAACTTGGCGCGCCAGTCGCCGCCGCTGGCCACCCTGCGGCTCATGTGCCTGTACTCGATCGCCCAGGGCGGAGTGCCCAGCCGCGAGTACCAGTCGCTGGTCACGCAGTTTGTGCAGAGCCACGGCTTCCACCACCTGGTGACGCTGCACAACCTGAAGCGGCTGGGACTGTTCACCGAGCAGGCGGGCGGGTTCGGCTCGGGGTCGGCGCCCGGGCCGCCGTCGGCCGTGGGAGACGGACAGCACGGACGGAGCGGATCGCTCGGTGGTGGCGCCGCCACTCGGCTGCTCTCCCAACTACCGGCCGGCGTGCTCGGCGGCGGCCGACAGACGGCGCAGCTGGCTCAAAAAGTGGCGCAGAGCGTCAACCTGGCGCGCCAGAGCGCCTTCAAGACGGTGACGCGGAAACTGGCGCTGATCCCGGAGTCGTCCGACAACTACGACCTGCGCACGCCGCCGGACGCGGGGTACGTATTCAGCGGCGCGTACATCCCGGTCTCGTGCGCCCTGCTGCGGCTGCTGCTGGTGGAGGGCTCGTGGGGCGCGGCGGCCGAGGCGGCGCTGCGCCTGCTGCCCGGGGAGACGGTGCGCCGGCGGCAGACAGACGCCGAGCCGCCGCGGGTGGTGCTGCTACTGCTGCTGGGCGGTGTGACGATGGCCGAGGTGGCCGGACTGCAGCAGGTGGCGCGCGCCCTCTCGCACCGGCTGGTGGTGCTGACCACGGCCGTCGTCACCGGTAACACGCTGCTGGAGGGCGTGGCGCGTGACAGGGCCGCCGTCTGACCGGCCGGCGAGGGTGGACGTATGCACTAGCTGCCTTTCAGTCTCGCCTGTGATGGGGCTGAACGGCTGGCATATACGAGGGTCAAATCCTGGTAGGACTTCAGTGTGGCATTACCCTGCACATGTGATGCGTGACCTATGCCGTGCCCGGAAGGATGGCCATCCTGCGGTACTGTTTCGGCTGTGACGCCAGGGAACGTTCAAGTACCGGACCCGGAACGCCCGCTGCCATTTAAGTAGTAAATGGTGCGCCGATTATAAGGCCAAAGTGCTCCCCAGACGAGTTTTAAAAGGGGCCATCAGCTCATACAAAACACGTCTTCCCGGGGGTTGTGCTTCGTGGCGAATACGGAACTATTTGGGAATGTTGTGCTAGTCGTTTTGACTAGTGCTTGGGAGTGTCACCGTATCAAATGAATGCTAATTATAACTTGGCGTTGGTTATTCCACTCACCATTCCATCTGTAATGATCTCATCCTCTCATTTTTGTTGAATTGTATGTTCGTTGACCGCCAATTTAATGTGTGGATGTTGCAGTCATGCTACGACTAATTGTCTTTGTTGAGATTGTCATTGAAAGTAATGTTTGTTCTCTAAACTGGTTGTTTTGGTGTTATTTGATTATTATGACGTGCCAGTGTGGTTAAACTGTTGTGTGATAAGATAAATGTTCTAGGTCAATTTCAATGTTTCCGTTGCTTTAGACTGTTTGCGGGGTAAATGCTAATTATTATACCTATTTCAATATTTGTGGTGTGATATTTATCTGGGCAATACAAGTACAACTGCGTTATAATTTCGCCTTTAAAGTTCATCCACATGTTCCCACAGTTTACATACAACCTACAGCAGTAGGAAATGCGACAAGCTTGAGGCTATCAACTTGACGGTGGAGTATTGCAGAACTGATAGCGCGAGCAGACGTACCGAGTTTACATCGCACTGCACTGCTGAGGCTCCTTCCGGCTAATTTCCGGACTCCGCTAACGCATATTTGGACATCACTCGGCTCTTTATCCTATCTCGGAGCTATTGCCACCTCGGAACGGTATGATGAGCACTAAAAGCCCGCAGCTTTCGGAAATTGTCCAACTTCGCATTCAGCTGAGCCGGTAGCCGTTTGATATGGTGATGACTTGTTTGATGGCGTTCCGTTGATTGACTGCTTTCTGTTTGCCCTGATCGGATGAAAGAGAAAATTCAATTGAATGCCTCAAGTAAGCCCAACTTGAATTCGGTTTGGCCGATGAGAAATCTCGGGAGTGGTGCGCTGTGCAGCAAAGGCCGCCTCCAGTGGGCGTCGACGGCACTAAGTCGTGAATAATAACCTCCCGCAGTGAAAACAACGCCCCCGGTGACACCTGTGTTTGCACCGTCCGCATCCTCGGTCTCCTTCCCATACTGAGCTGAGCGGAAAACTCAGAGAACTCGCCGGTGGAGCGGATAGATGGGTAGCGTGGTGGCCTGCTTTTGACAGAGTTAAAACCACTGGCGGTCGCAGGGGGGGGGGGCCACGGGGGCCATGGCCCCCCCTTTGGTGCTGAAAGGTGGGGCCATACTATCTTTTGGCCCCACCTTTCAGATCGAACAAAAGTCCTAGAAAAGCTTTTCGTATGTTTCATTTTCTTTCTTGCGCCATCAAAGGACGTAAATTTTACTCATGAGTGGGCTCAGTTTCGCATTCTGTCAATTTGGCGGTCAGCGTCGCTGGCACCGGTTCACGAGTATGGCCGGATCTTATATGGAATATCAGCGTGGGTTTACTTAAGGCTCTCGTAGGCCCAGCATTCAGCAATGGCTGGCATGAGACCCTCTTCGGCAGTGGCGGGTGGGCCCTGCTAAAGGAGATTGGCTCCAAGACACTAAAGTAAGACCTCATGGGTTGGTGCTGTGCACCTCAGAAGCCCGGTGGTGATGCCGTATGCCGGCTTGGTTTCTTAAGGATTAGCGTGGGACCTTCGGGGCCTGCATAGAGTTTGCCTGAGCTAGTATGTAATTTCAGAGGCATGTGTGTAATGTGTACACAGTGGCGGTCGCGACTCGCGGGGGGCCGGGGGGGGGGGGAGCATCAGGGCCATGCCCTCAAAGGTCAATAAAGGGGGCCATCATATCATTTGACCCCCCCCCCTCAAACAACCAATGGGCCCCCATATAGGTGTATGGGGCCCTGGCAATTATTCGATCGTCACGAGGCTAAAAAAAACGCGCCAAGCTATTAATATAGCTCCCACACCGGTCTTTGAGCGTCCTACACTGACCTCTGAGGGAACTTCAGTGGCGGTCAAGCGCCCACGTTGACCGCTAAGAGCCTACATCAACCTCTGAGGTCCCACATCTGGCCTATGAGGGCCCCTAACCGGCCTCAGGGGTCCCAACCGGCGTCTGAGGGTCTCACACCGGTCTCTGGTGGCCTTATTTCTGTCTCTGGTGTCCCAAGACGAACCTTTAGGTGCCAATAAGGGCCCCGCACTGGCTGCTGAAGACCCGATGCGGGCCTCTAAGGTTCTGCATTGGCCTCTGAGGAGGGCCCATCTTGGCCTTTGAGGGCCCTCTGCTGGCCTCTGGGGTCCAACGACGGCTCATGCCGGTCTTTTAGGGCCCCACGCTGACCTCTGAGGGACCCATGTTGGCCTGTAATGAGTAAGGACCCACATTAGCCTCTGAGAGCCCAACTCGGTCTCTGATGGTCTCAAACTACTGGCCTTTGTAGTTTGCAGGCCCTGTACTGGTCTCTGAGGGCCCTAAACTGGCCTCTACATGAAAACATACATGGGTGGGTTTCTGAAGATCAGAGGGCTCACGCAGTCTCCGGCACAGCCTTACGTTGGTCCTGATCGAGATTGCTTTACGTCCTGATGGTCCCGCGCTGATTCCCTCATAGTTCGACGTCGGGACCCCATGAGCCGGTGTGGGTCCTGGGGCTGGCAGAGACTGATGAAGTCCCTAGGGCTCAGGGCCAGTCTTTTTAGCAGTAGGACTAGGCAGGTTGAGTGAGCCCCAACAGAGCCGTTGCGAAGCCCCGCAGGAGTCGCGCGCGGCCCTCAGATGCCGATTCTGAAAGCTCGGAACCTGTGGGGGTCTCCAGAGGTCGGTGTACCTACTCTCTCCCGCCGCCACACAACTAGGTACCTATATGGGTAAATGTCATAGTCTAAAAATGCTCTCTGGGTTTCACATGCTTGTTCAAAGCAAGAGGTATCTGTACTTTTTAGCAAGAGGTATCTGTACTTTTCCGAATTGTTTTATAGTGGTAAGGTCATGAATCCGCGTGCCTGACCTTCCAGTATACCTATGCTACACCGATCCGTCGTCATGGTGCAGCGCACTATGGTTGGAAACGGCCTCACGGATGGCCGGGAGTCAACGCGAAAAAATGTTTTGCCCATAACTTGTTAATGCGTAGACCGACTGCGATGAAACTTTGCATAGGTATACCAGTGTCTTTCGTGCATCATACAGTAACTCAGAAATGACGAGGTCACGTCACGTCACGCGTGTGTGACGTCATCATTGCAAGTATGCTATAAGTCGCCTATGTCTTTCGTTATGTTATCGATATCGCTAGGCATTTTGAACATGTTTTGAATACTGCTATTACTGAATGGATATTGTTGTTATGCTTTAGGGCGAGAAATATCAAGGTAGTGACGCACAGTGTCTTACTATTGGTCATAAAGGGTAAAAAATTTGGAGAAAGAGTATTTATGATTTTTTTTTAGATTGGGCAAAAAAGTAAGAAATAAAATGACGATCAAATGACAAAACATGCGTCAGATTAACCCGGCAGTTGCTGGGGTATTTCCCCATCCGCCGTTTGCCGGGGGGGGGGGGGCGTTCAACGCCCCCAGCCGATAACTCGCGAACAAATAGGCGCAGCGAAACGCACGAGGCGCGGCAAACGAAAGAAGAACGCGACGAGACGATTCACATGAATACTTTAAAGTTGAATTTCGAGGTCACAGGTCGGGTCAAGGTCAGGTCAAACACTTGAAATCGGGCTTTCAGTAGCATGGACTTTAGAACCTCGCAATCGGTGCCTCGCGTTTCGCGTTTCGATTATATCGTCATCAGTTGGTCCTAAATAAATTCAGTCATCAGTTGGTCCTAAACAATCTGTCACAACTGTCACAACTGTCACAACCCTTCATATAAGTGCTAAAAGAGTGTCAGATCAATGTAGGGGTCAGTCAAACATAGACCACTGGCCAGGGTCAAAGTCAGGTCAATCAGGTAAGCACATAACCCCGAAAATTAAAACTGGTACCTATTCGCAGCCCATGCATGACAAATGTTTTATGGGTACTTTTGGGCGTAGAACACGATGGTGACATTCATTTTATCATACGAGTACGTGGCTGGTTGAAAAAGATCAATTTCAGAAATGCATACATCATGGTCGTGAAGTAGTCACGAGAAATTGCCAACATTCAGTTCAAGATTTTGGAAAATGTAGAACGATGATCAAAAATCATAGATAGCCATTTGATTTGCCATGGTATTGGCAGTGTAATGGCGTTTACAGCATGTCTGTATGTCTGCTCTGTCGGTGGATATCCATATCCATACTCCAGGATATCCATACACGTTTGCACGATATCCATACTCCAGGTGCAGGGGCGAGCAGTTACTTCTTACGAGGGGTGCGGAGTCGAAGTCAGAGTCGGAGTCAGAGTCGGAGTCGGAGTCAGAGTCGCCCAGAGTCGTGGCAACGAGCCAGGAGTCGGAGTCGGAGTCGGGGTCGGTCAGGAGCCCGCAGTGGAAGTCGGAGTCGGTCCGAATCGGAACAGCTCCATCACGACTCCGAAACACTGGCAGGGGTCCGGAGTCGGAGACAGAGTCGGCCGAAGTCATGGCAACGAGTCAGGAGTCGGAGTCGTAGTCGGAGTCGGATTTGGCGCCACCACGACTCCGCAAACCTGCTTCTTACCATCATTTATAAGGATAAGCGATTGCAAGACTGACGAGCCGACCTGGTGCTAACGAAGCGACGGGTAGGTACGCCTCGGGAGATGAAGCTTCACGGACGATTTTGCGCACAAGTGCGCAGTCTGCTTTTACGTTCCCCTTACGCAGAATTGAACAGAGATTTATTCTGCCAAAAAAACTCAATGGAGGTCGATGGAGAACTTTTTGTATGTCCAATGAAACATAAACGTAATTTTGCAAATATTGCTGTGGTGACACTGCAAACAGAATGCAATGCCGTTCCTGATTTTGAACACGCATGGGAAAAAGAGTCACTCCACTCGATAGCCAACATAACAAGGATTATTTTGATATATAAAAATCCAGTTTTACAACGTCATGGAGGTACTCCACATGCTATCACCAGCGCGGTTGTTTAAACTTTTGACGGCGCACCAAAAAAGCCACTATCAGAAACTCCCGATTCCACGTACAATAATGGAGACTAAATGCGCAACTAAATAATTTTTTCTCCCCAATTCAAAACATTTCATCAATTTCCAACAGAATGACACCCCAAATATACATAAATTCCGAAATTGCCCACGGCCATCCGTGAGGCCGTTTCCAACCATAGTGCAGCGGCCCGACCGGTGGGCACACCGTGAGACGGTAAATGGAACTGGTGATTTTGCCTTAAATTGAGCTCAAAGATTTCACGCAAGAATGAGATGGATGAAGCAAAGTAATGCCAATTGTGCGGCGCCTCGTGGACGTAAAAAATTAGCCGATCACCCCCCCCCCCCCCGGTGACGGATAAATGTTATGTCCCGCGAGTGTGACTTTGGCCCCCCCTTTTGCTAGCGGCTGCGACCGCCAGTGGTTAAAACCGCTCTAGAGCACGCTCAGTAGGTAGGTAAGGTACTGCTATTTTATCCATTGCATTTTTACGTGTGAATCGTAAAAATTTTGGACTTAAATGCTAATTACAGGGCATTTGAATAATGTTTCCCGCTTGTCCATTTAACTTCGTCTCTCAGTCCTTATCTTCCATGAGCTGTCACGCGAGTGAAGCCAAATCTCGGCGGTAGGGAAAATTCGTCCAACCGTCACGTCCACGACATCATCCAGCCAGGGCCAAATCAAGTTTCACAGTTCATATCCTGCTGATGCAGTCTGCCCTATTGAATCCTATCTTCTGGGAAGCCGGCCGGGGCGGGTCGAGCCACCGGCCCGGGAGCGGCCCGGCCGGTGGCTCCTGTCGGCTTTCGCAGATAATTACCAAAGTTCACGGCCGGATGATGGCCACCGAACCCGGGCGGGTCGTGAGCGCCGCGGCTGCGCCAAGTTGGGCGGCCCTTCCGCGCCGGCTTTTCGCGCTGTTCTGCCTTCGTGCCCGCCGCTCGCCTCCCGGCTCCCTGTGCCGCTGCAGAGCGCGGTCAGGTCGTTGATAACAAATGATCCCCTCTGATTAATCGTGCGTTCCACTTACCCGGCGCGATGGGTCACTGGGCTCGCGGGACGGCCGCCGAACTAGGGCCGCCGCCATCCGGTATGAGCGGTGAACTATACGCCGGGCTCTGCCTCTGTTTGTGATCATTAGGACTTGCTGAAACTTACACAGATAGATCTCGCACTAATTATGCAACGAGGCTGTTTGTACGCCAACCCTGCATATTGCATATTGTGTTGTTTACCTTTAAGCACCAAAGAGTCTTTCGTGATACGTTTTAATTCAAGGCACATTCGAGGAGAGGTGCCCGCTCGGCGACATCACCTTGCTTTTCCTACATAACAGACGGGATTCTACGGTATTCCCCTACCGTTGTCGTGACAGGGTGGCCGTCCTGTATACGCCAGTACCATTTGCTGCGAGATTTGCATACAGCTCCCCAGAGAGGCCTGTCGGTATGCGAGCCGGCCCGTGTCGGTGACATGTCATCTCGGGGTCATTACCGGCCGGTGTGATCAAATATCCGCCGCGGTCATTGTCATTCTGTCGCGGCGACCGACCGACGCCGGTCCATCCGGGAGCCACCGCCGCCGCTGCGCACCGCGTTCCAATATCGTGCACTCGGCAGGACAGCACAAACATGGGAGCTATAGACGGGCGATGCGCACAAGACGGCACCGGCGGGCAGTGTGGGCTGCCGCGACACATGAAAGTTGTTGGAAGAAGGTCGGTGCCACAATCGCCTGTTGTGGTCGTTTTTCGGGCACTGGGTAGATTGCTTATCGGGCAGTTCGTGTGGCTAGCGAAACTCTTGGGCAGCTTTGCTAAGAATAACTCGCAGATTGTGGTTTTTTTGTTGGTTTAATTGGCCCCCATGGTGACCTGGGCTGACTTAAGATCACTGAGACTTGAAATTTTCAGAGAATGTATCAAAAATGGATGCTTATGCCCATAGGTACACTCGGGGGCAGATTGATGTTCCACCACTCCCTACCCATCGGGCTCCCATGGCTCCCGCACTGGCTGCTGTCAGTGGCAGGACTGGCAGCACTGGCATTGGCAGGCAGTGCTGAGCAGTGCTGAGGGCAGGCAACACTGGCAGCAGCCACTGCTGATCCATGGGAGCCTGATGGGTAGGGAGTGGTGGAACATCAATCTGCCCCCGAGTGTACCTACTTCATGGGGCCGATTTTGGTGTTACGCTTCCTTTGAAAACAAAAGTTAGGGAAGGTTTCATCACCTGGCTGGGCAAGGATTAAAACTTCAAGGATGGTCGCTTATTCATTATTCAATTATGCGTTACCTACTCTCATAACTGCTACCGCGGCCTTCGTAGGAGCCAACTCACTAGCTCAGCACGATCCTCCCCGGTAAAATCTGGCGAGGTAGACTGCGCCGCATTACACCTGTGTCCTGCGGCACAGCATAACATCTGCCGTGTCCTCTGAGGCTGGACGCTCGTTCAAATGCTCAGAAACAGGAGACTTGTCAACGAATATTGACAGGCAAAATGAATAATGGGAAGCAAAGGTACACAGTGCCTTCCTCATTCAAGCTGAATGGATGATAACAAAGAAAATGCTTATTTAGTTATCGCCACAAAAAACGCAGCAATTTAAGCCTCAGCGTCCTTTTTTAGTCTGCTCTCTCTCTCTCTCTCTCTCTCTCTCTCTCTCTCTCTCTCTCTCTCTCTCTCTCTCTCTCTCTCTCTCTCTCTCTCTCTCTCTCTCTCTCTCTCTCTCTCTCTCTCACTCTCTCTCTCTCCCTCTCTCTCTCCCTCTCTCTCTCTCTCTCTCTCTCTCTCTCTCTCTCTCTCTCTCTCTCTCTCTCTCTCTCCGTCTACGTCGTTCCCTCCTTCCTCCCCAATGCCCATTTCATATTTTGTGTCTTATCTTGCAGAATATTCCTAAATCTTTCTCCGAAACTCCCGGTGTCCATTAGATAATGCCGGCACGCTGTGCATCGCCTGTTAATCTCCCGCCGTACTAAGTGTCTAGCAGTCGCATATTTTTCCCATTTTCAGAATAATGGAGTCGGCTATTGGCGTCGATACTTGGGCCCCGCGAGGGCGGTTACTGTAAGCCGGCGTGGGACTGCCGGGCCGGCTGGGCTTTGGATGAAGCACGGCAATGCACACTGCACAGCGCCTTGCAGCACCTCCTCTATCACAGCAGGGCGTCACTGCCACAGCCGGATACTGTCGGGCGGTGAGGGCAGCCGCTCAGTACCATTAGAGCGGCATCATCAGCAGTCGGAGCCGAAGCCGACAGCCGAAAATGTCCCGGCTCCGTCCCGAGGTAAATTGATGTCGTCTCAGTGTCCTCTGAGAGCGCTCCGCCGCCCTAAATCGCTCCTGAATATGCAATGTTATGAAGCATTTTGGTTCGCCAATTTTTCTTCCATGATCATTTGTTCTGTCAGATTGTCTGTCATGTAGACCCCTGCCATCATGTTCCGCTTTCATTTACGAAATATCTGGTCCCAAAGCACATTTTTCGTAAATCAGGCGGGTCGCGCTTTATCACCGATTATTCAGATTCATTCTATTTCTTTCACTAGGCTCAATAAATTATCGCTTCGACACTCGACAGCTCAAGCGAATTTTCTTGTATGCACCTACCTGAGATACAATAAAAACGCTGCTGCCCTTACATCGGTCACCCGCCTAGGCGGGTCTCACTCACCCTTTGCGTGCACACACCGGTCCGAACACGATCGGCTAATGCTGCGACAATGCTGGCTGCCGGCGGCCAATGTGGCGAACGACGCGGACTGACCGATGACCACAGCTGGCGGCAGCCCCGGGCCTGGCGCGGGCGTCCGGCAAAGACGCATACAGACGCAACGGTCGGATATGGCCTCAAAAGTACGGTGTGCATACGGCGGAGTGAGAAAATTGAATAGGTACTAAATGAGATTTGTTTTAGAATATATTGAAGAAAATGAGATATAAATTTTCATAGTATCAGATGTATGTATAGTATAAACGCGTCAAATATTTTCCTCCACCTTACGTTTCAATATTTCTTTCACCCCCTACTTACGTTTCAATGTTTGGCCCTGAGGAATAATAGACAATTGACCTGAAATCCTCTTGATGCTAAGTGAACGTTAATAAACTGATTTACTGACGTCTCAGGGTGTTGGAATCATATGGGGCTTTGCTGTCAGTTTAGTGAGCCGCCGGAGTTGGGTCTATAGAGGATGAAGTTTCGAGAAGTTGTTCGAAGCTTCATAGAGTCGGATCGGGCCAGCACTGGCTGGTTTCACCGGACAAACAACTGCGAAACCGCAATGGGAGAGTTGTGTATCAAACAGAAATATGTCTGCCAAAAATGTCAAGTGTGCATTAGATGAATGGACGCGACTTGCGTACGATAATGATGGTCCTTGATTCTATGTTTTACCTTTGCGCTAAAATGGTAAGTGCGTTACGATATACGTCACTGGTCTTGGCCGTTGAATCACTCGCCTCCTGCTCTCTCCGTACCGAA